>NW_028270180.1:42558079-42861109 GCF_037043375.1 Chiloscyllium plagiosum
TAACCTCCAAGGGACATCCTTTTAGTAATCCTGGTTTGTCCAACCAGCCTGGCGGTTATTAAAATCTTCGACTCACGCTGAAGTAACTGATGCAGTCTCGAAAGGAAACGAGCGGGCAGTCGCTGCTGCCAAGCAGGCAACATTACACTCCACTCTTTTCGTCCCATTGGTTGTCCAGCAAAACCCGGGCAATTCAGACCTACATAAAGTACAGTAATCACAGTGGAAGGCCCTGCTGAATTTCACAACCTATGGCTTCAAATAGGGTTATCCCACGATTCTCAAACCATAATATGGGTGGGCACTGCTCGAAAGTTTGTGTTCCTTTTTCGCTGATGCCTGTCATAGTTGATCTCCCCACTCACGTGCGAGAGGAGTGAATAGCCAATACTTTTTTACAAACTTCGTGGCACCTAGATGTTCAGAAAGCGGCTGAATAAAGAGCTGAAGAATGACTGATTTGTGGAAAAAAAAAAGACAAATGCTGTAAAGGGAATGTTCTGTTTTTGTTGAACGAATTCCTTACGTCCTGGGACATTTACTAGTCTCCAACTTGCATTGATAGGATTGCATAGATTTTTATGAATGTAGTCTAATACTAGCAAATGTCTGAGTAGATAAAAGAAAATAATCCTACCGACTGATGACGCAGTGACAATAATGTTGAACAATTGGGAAATACCTGCATCAGTTAACCAAAACACTTCAAAGTTTATTACACATGTACGCCAAGCCAAATAATTATGACCGGGACCAATTGGAGCCTTGGTGAAAAGGTCTATGCCTTGACGTGCTGGTCATCTGCACTTTAGGCAAGGTCAGTTGGAGGCCGAAAAGGTCGCACGCGATGCAATGCAAAAGAGTGTGAAACCCCGGAGGAAAACCAGAAGGTCCTGAAGAGATATCGCTTCAGCCTCCTTCCGAGAATGGCTCAGCCTGATCTCTCTGCCTTTCACTATATTCTTTATTTTCTTTCCTTCACTAACTATGATTAATTGGGACACAATAGATAACCTGATAACCTCCAAAAAACAGGAGTCACATACTTTAGTTTGTGCACAAAATTTCAAGAACTCTAGCTGAAGGCCATTCATTCGCACCATTGAGCCAATATCGAATTTGAGCGACTTGCAGCTTGCCCTTGCAGTTGAAACTTCTGGACGAGAAATCGACGTAAATCTGCACACAATCCCATGTTTGGTTCATTTCACTGTTGTCGCCCACCTCTCCAGTGAACTCGCAGGTGCATCGATTTTCCCTTGCTGATGAAACCCCCGATGATGATTCCCAACCCGTGCAACCTTCTGCCCCTTTCCTTTCTAAACCTGAGGATGATCTGCCCGATCTCTAACCTCCACCCCTGAAAAATCTCCCTGCTCTGAGTATATGCCTCCTTTTGCTGACAGCTCCAATCTGTTCTGCCCAAAAAGTGCTGTGGGATTATGGAAGAAAATTTTACCAGATTTGACATAACATGTCTGTGGAAGCCATTTTTTCACAAAGCAAACTTTGCAGAAAGATGCAAACTGCTGACCCTGCTGACTGAAACTGAGCTGTTCTATTGGATTTGATTCAAACGCAATTTTCATGGAAACAGCCTTCTAAATCTCATCTGAACCCTCCACAACCTAAAATATCCTCAATATAACACGGCAACCAATACTTGTCATAGTACTCCAGGAGACGCCTCACAATTGTCATGTCCAACTTTGACATGATGTCCCAATTCCTATGACAGAAGATCTGAGCAATTACAGCAAGCAGACCAAATGCCTTTTTACCTTCTTAAATGCTCTTGCGATTCGTGAGACTTGATTGCCCAAAGGTTATTTTTGGCATCTAAATATCCCCAGATATCGATGCTTCGGGCGGGAAGTAAAGGGAGGTAAACGGGATGGAGAAGCATATGTCAACGGATTATGACATGATGTCGGAGCAACAGCGTGGTGGCGATAGGAGATCTTAGTTTTCCAAATTGAATGGTATTTACGTAGCGGTGGAGGTATGGATGGAGATGAATTTGTACGGAGCACCCAGTAGTATTCTCTATCGCAGTATGTAACTAGTCCAACTTGCAAAGGGGCTGCAATGAACCTGGTTTTGGGGAATGATTCTGGCCAGATGTTTGAAGTTTCAGAAGGGAAATTACTTTGGAAATATTGCTCACAATACCGTAAGATTTACAATACTTATGGACAAAGACCAGTGTGGACCAAAATGAAGCTGCTAAATTGGGAGATATCCAATAATACCAAAATTCGGGAGGAGATGGAGAAGATAAATTGGGAGCAGCCGTCTGAAGGTAATTCCGTATTTGATATGTGAGAGGTCTTTTCAAACGAGGTTGATTCGAGTTCAGGAGAGATAGGTTACTGCGAAAATGAGGGATAGAAATGACAAGATTAGGGAACAATGGATGATAGGTGAATTTGTTGCATGAGCTAAGAGGAAAAAGGAAGCGTGCACAGGGTTTAGGCGACTGAAGACAGACGAAGGTTTGTAAAAATATCGGGAATGTATGACCAACCTGAAATGATGAATTAAGAAGGCTAAATGGGGCCATGGAATATGCACAGTTAAGGAAAATCTCAATCCTTTTTACTCATATAAAAGGAAAAAGCGTGCAACTTGAATAAGGATTGGCCCAGCAAGGGCAAAGCAAAATTGGTATATTTGGAGTCAGTGGAAATGCATGTGATTCTTAATGAGTACATTGCACCGTTTCTCACCGGGGAGAGGGGAATGACGGTTGTTAAGGTTAGGAATAGATTTTGATTGCTCTAGGGCAAGTCGGCATAAGGATGGAAGAAATGTTGGTATTCTGAAAGGCATGATGGTGGACACATGCGGAGGTCCGGATGGGATCTATCGCAGGTTAATGAGAGGCCAGAGAGAGGAAATAGCTGGAGTTTTTACATATATTTTTCCAGCATTCTTTAATACGGGTGTGGTCCGAAGAACTGGAAAATTTATAATATTGCCCCTTGTTAAAGATGGAAACAGAAATGATCCAGGTAATTATTAACTAGTGAGTCTGACGTCTGTGGTAGGGAAGCTGCTGGCTGAGATACTGAAGGGTAGGATCGATTACCATTTGGAGGAAAATAGGCTTATCAGTGTAAGGCGACATGTTATTTTGCAGAGGATGTCATGTCTTACAAACTTAATAGAATTCTTTGAGGAAGTGACAAAGTTGATGTCGAGGGAAGGGCTGCAACTGTCATGTACGTGGACTTCAGTATGGCACTTAATGTCATTCCCTGGTGGACAAGGGCAATTCGCAAGGGGTCAAGCGTGTAATAGCTCAATGGAGAGAGAAATGGCTTTGAAACATGAGACAGAAACGAATAGTGGAATCGAGTTACTCAAAATGGAGAACTGTGACTAATAATGTCCCACAGGGATTGGTGCTGGGACCATTTTATTGATGTACATACTTTTTTTGGAGAAATATATAAGTTGCCTGACTAGCAAGTTTCCACATGACATTAAAACTGAGGGAGTAACAGATAGTAAAGAGGTCTTTTAGAGAACACAGGAGAAAGTGAGGACTGCAGATGCTGCAGGTCAGAGTCGCGAGTGTGTTTGCTGGGGAAGAAAGGCATTTCAGGCAGCATTAAAGGAGCAGGAGAATCTATGTTTCCAGCAGTAGCCCATTATCAGGAATGAGGATTGTGCTGAGAGATGAAAATGAGAGGGTGGTATTGGGGACAAGGTGGCTGAGAAAGGGATAGGTGGATGAAGGTGAGGGATAAGGTGGTTGGTCAGAGCATGAATTGGTGGGCAGATGAGGAGGGCAGTGCCGAATGGGCCGCTTGGGACTCGGATAACGTGTGGGCGTGGGGAAATGAGGAAGCTGTTGAAATCCATATTTAGCCGGTGTGGTTGCAGGGTCCCAAGGCGGAATATGAGGTGTTCCTCCTCCAGGCGTCAGTTGGTGTCGGTTTGGCAGTGGACGAGGCCCAGGACCTGTGTGTCCTTGATAGAGTCGGAGGGAGTGTTGAAATGTTCAGCCAAGGAGTGGTGGGGTTGGTGGGTGTGAGTGCCACAGAGATGTTCTCTGAAACGATCTGCAAGAAAGCATCCTTTCTCCCCGATGTAGAGGAGACCACATCGGATGCAACGCTTACTGCAGATGACATTGGTAGTGGTAGAGATAAATTTCTGAAGGAGGTGACAGGATCCCTGTGTTGCGTTTGGATTGAGGTGAGACGAGTGGCGTGGGCACAAGTGTTCCAATTCCTGCAGTGGCAGGGCAAGGTATCAGGAGTAGTGTGCGCGCTGGTGGGGGGCGTGGACGTGACAAGAGAGTCACGGAGGGGAAAGTCACTTTTGGACGCTGATTGGAACAACGAGGAACATATATCTTTGGTGGAGGGGTCAGTTTGGAGGTGTAGGAAGTCATGGAGAATGATGCAATGTATATGGAGGTTGATGGTGTGGAAGCTGAGGACCGGGGATACTGACCTTGTTGCATTTGCAAGGGTGGGATTCAATGGCAGTGGTGCTTGACGTAGAGAAGATGCACTGGAGCGCATCATTAATCCTGTGGAAATGGAAGTTACTATCTCAAAAGAAAGAGGTTATCTGGGACATTCTGAGGTAAAATTAGTCATCCTGGGAACAAAAACGGCAGAGGCGGAGGAATTGGGAATAAGGGAGGTCGGATGGAAGGAGGCGTAACTTAGGCAGCTGTGGAAGTCGGTGCGCTTGGAATAAGAGATCGGGGTTCACCTGACCAATCTCGCCCATCACCCACCCTTTCCTGGACCTTCCATCACCATCTCCGGCGACCAACTAACCACATACATCTATTACAAATTCACAGAGTCCCACAGCTACCAAGACTACACCTCCTCCCACATTGCTTCGTGAATAAACGCCACCCCTTATTAAATATACTTAAAGGCCGAGCCTCGACAGCCCTTTGCAGTGAGGAATTACCACAGATTCCTTACCTTCCGAAAAAAAGAAAGTACTCTTCGTCTCCATCTTGAAAGAGTGAGCTCTTTCTGGGCATTTTATGCCCCCGGTTACATATTTTTGCACAAGGAAACAAAGGAAGTGGCAACGTTAATTTTTGAGGGTAAGGAATGTGGAGTGGTGCATTTCTAATTGGAGGTTAGTGCCCAGTCGTGATTCGCAAGGATCAGTGCGGTAATTGCTACTTGTTATTTTCATTAGTAAGTAAGATGGAAATTTCCAGAACCTGATTGGTAATTTTGCCGTCGACATTTGGAAAGGCATGTTCTAATTAGTGATATTTGAGGGAAATAGTGGGCAGTGAGGATATATGTTGAAGTTTTCAGCAATATGTTGATCAAATGGAATGCTGGACAGAGAAATGGAAAATTCTATTTCATCGGCAGAAATGTGAGGTGATGCATTTTGGGAAGTCAAATACAAGAGAAAATTGCACTGCAAATGACCTGACTCGAAGGAACATTCATATACAGTGGGATCATGGATGAAAATCCATAGCTCTCCGAAAATAACAGCACAGCAGGATAGATAATAAGGAATCAGTATGGTACGCTTCCCTTCCTCGGTCGCAACGTTGAGTCTAGACATTTGTACGTCATGTTGTGACATAATAAAACTTCAAATCGGCCACTATTGCAATGTTGTGTGCAATTCTCATAGCCCCACTATCGGAAGGATGTGGAGGCTTTGGAGAGGATGCAAAAGAGTTTTACTAGTATGTTGCCTCGATGAGAATGTGTTAAAGATAAGGAGAGTTTGAACGTACTTGAATGTTTTGCTTGAGTGTCGGAGTTGGAGGGTCGACTTTATACAGGTTTATAGCATCACATGAGGCGTGGATAATGTGGATAGTCGGAATTTCTTTGCCATTGTGGAAATGTAATATAATAGGACGTATCAGTTTAAGATGAGAGTGAGAAATTTTAAACGAAATGACTGAATAAAGATCTTTTTGTCTAAAGTGGGGCGAAGCAACCCGTAAGGTGGTTGAAGCGGACATCTTAGCAGCATTTTGAAGTGTCATTTAGATAGAAACATGAACGAGCAGAGAATGGAGTGGTATGGACCACGTGCAGGCCGATGGGATTAATTTGGAATGACATCATGGTCGGTAAAGCTATGGTGAACGAAATGGCCTATTGATGTGATTTCCTGTTCTATATTCTCTCTTCCCAGCATCTACCTTGTCAAAGCCCTTCAGAACCTTGGATCTTTCATAAAGATGGTCGCTCATTCTTTCAAATGTCAATGTGTTCAACCTTAATATGTTCCAACTCTTGTCATCAGAAAATCCCTTCATTCCCATGATTAGCCGAGTGAAAATTCTCTGACCCTCCTCCAATGAAAGAATATCTTTCCTTTGGGCGCTCACACTGTTCATGATATTCTAGGTGTGGTCCGACTCATACCTCAGCCTAGACATTCTAAGCACATTTTCCAAACAATACCTAATCGGTGTCGTCTACTGTCTTGTCGACCGAAATCCTGTGTACCGGGTTTTTTGGGCTAATTGGAACATCAGAACATGGGATTGAGGGGCATCAAATTCAATCCTTTGACACGCCTCTACCAGTAAATATGGTCATGGCTCATCTCTTTGTGCTCCCCGATGCACTGTTCTGTCAATACATCATTGTCCCTCAATCACCTGTCTATCAATAAACAAATGAACTCAGCTTCGATAGAATTTAAATTTCCGACCAACACAAATTTCTGGGAAGGAGAATTACCAACTAACTGAATTCCCAATTTGTGAATTTCTACTCTGTTCTGACTCAGAGTGTCACTGTTTCATTTTCAAATTCCACTCCTCCACTGATCGCAACAGATTTTAATTATAGCCAGTTTGATGACGTGACCAATGAAAAAAGGACTCAGACTGGGTCAGGTTCAGTGAAAAGAACAATCAGGCAGGTTTTTATAGTCAACCACAAGTATATGTTAGAACCTAAAGGAGGAGCATTGTGGATCTGTGGTCAACATTGCTGCCTTATACCACCAAGGAGTTCGGTTCATTTCCAACATCGGGCGAGCCGCTATGTGAAGTTTGCACAATCTATCAGTTTCTGTGGGTTTTTCGTTCAAATGGTTCAGTTTCTTTCCGCAGTCCAAAGACATGCACATTACAGTGAATTGGTCATGATAAATTGTCCATAGTTCTCAGGGATGTGTATCTTAGGTGGGTTACTCATGGAAAGTGTAGGGTTACAAAGATAGGGTGGAGGAGCAGCTCTGGGTGAAATGCTGTTCGTTGGGTCCCTGTGGGCTCAATGTGGCGGACTGTCCTGCTTCCACACTGCATAGGTTCTTTTAGAATTACAATAGATTTTGACTATACGAACACCCCGTGGGTAAATACCTCATCCACTCTGCTCAAGGTCTTGTATGTAAGAATAAGATTACCTCTCATTACAAGAGTAACCTTTTCAAGCCTCCATAATATAAACCATTCTTCTCCAGAATACGTGAAGGGAAACATCTCTGAAATGCTTTCAATGTAACTATATACTTTCTCAGGTAAGGACACACAACAAAGTATAACTTCACACACCGAATAGTACGTTTACTTTAATTTTCTCAGAGTGTTGTGAGCCTTTATAACAGTCTTCCTCACAGAGTCTTGGAGGTAGATTTATTGAATATTTTTGAGGCAAGATTCATTAATCGTAAAGAAGTCAAGAATTTACGGGGAGTGGACTTAAATGTGCAGTGTTGTAGAATATGTTGACATTGGTACCAAATGAGAAGGCTCCACATCATCCAGTGCAAAACGAAGAGGTAATAAAACATTTTTTTGGGGGGTGTGTGATCCCAGGTAGCCGCAATCAAAGCACAGGCTTTGATTGCGGCTAACTCACTCCACCTCCCAATTTAACCTTGTTCAGTGGAAATGACAAAACACGGCAAAGGATGAAGGAAATACCAACGCCCGAGGCACCCGTCAGAAGCAATGGTTGTACCTGCAGCTGCAGCGACAATCGACTCTGCTTATTCAATGGATCGATCCCTTACTAGCCTAGATTATGGACTTCACAAAGAGGCGTGAAATGATTGAAGCCATAAATGAAGACATGTTCAGCAGTAGGCTAGACCCAGTTCTCAGTCAAGCTCCAAAGACATGAGCAGCAAACTGAAAGCCTTGGAAACAGAACGGAAAAAGGCAAACGAAGAATTGAAGCGGCAGAGACTGAGATCGATCCCTCTGAGGAGCAGATCCTAAAACCTTGAAAAAGAGGCCAGTTACTTAACTGAATAAATTGACCTTGGCTACAGAGGCAGCATGAAAAAAAAATTCTCATCATTGGTCTGCTAGACTGGATGGAAGGCCGTCAGCCAGTGAGTTTTTGTGAGAACTGGCTGTCACGATTCCTTCAATTAGATGCTGAAACGGATCGGATGAAGATTGAAACAGCTAATCGTGCTACGGCCCGCAGGCAAGCTCGAATTAGCGCCTTCGCCTTGCCATTGTGTGATTACGTAGTTACGGGAACAAACAAAGAGATACAGAAGCTTTCAACACCCAGTGGAAGTTTCGGACGGGTTGACTTCACGGGAGCTTCAGGATTATGTTCTTTCGGGAATTTTCTATGGCAGTGATTCAAAAAGGAAGTTTATCGATGTTATCAAGAGAACTAAGGGAACTCGGGATTCAGTATTCCTTCAGGTACCGAGCGGTGCTCTATATAACTTTCAGTAGGTCCTCGAGAAGGGCTTATGCCTGAAACGTCGATTCTCCTGTTCCCTGGATGCTGCCTGACCTGCTGTACTTTTCGAGCAACACATTTTCAGCTCTGATCTCCAGCATCTGCAGACCTCACTTTCTCCTCAATAGGTCCTCGAACTTACTTGACTCTCCAGTGAAAGCGAAACCTTTGTGCACACTTTGCGATGTGTTGGATGAATTAAAAATACAGATAACCATGTTTTTCATTCTGAAAGAATGTTTGCTGGATTTTTCTGTTATCAACCAATGTTATGTTATAGTCAGGAATGGGGAGCATGTTCATGTTTAACTTCCTCTAGGTGTGGCGCAAGCTGGTGGTCGTTATCAATGTGGCTGTGATGAATAAATGCCCCCTATGGTGTGCTTAAGCCCGTTTTGGGGTATATGAATGCCCCCAGTGCGCAGTGGCTAGAAGCCACTGCGCACTGGGGGCATTCATATACCCCAAAACTTTATATTCTGCCTCGCTACCAAGGTGGTATCCAGGGCAATTAATTACAAAAACGGGCTTAAGCACACCATAGGGGGCATTTATGGTTTTGTATGTAAGTAGTTTTGGCAGGTTTTGAGAGCATGTTAATTGTTGTAGATTTAGTCTGTGTAGTTTTTAGGCTCTTTTTTTTCATTTATGCTCGGCGATTTGTTGTTGGAGTTCTCCCTCTCTGGATTTCAAATGTTGTGACAGTGTGTTCTTCCCAATGATGTACTGAAATTGTGTACCTGGAACATTAAGTGGAGCCATTCGCCAGTTCAGAGGAAAAAGTTACTCTCTCCTCTTAAAAAGGTGAGGGTTGATATTGCTCTATTGCGGGAAACGCACCTTGATGACAAGAACGTTTGAATTTACAGCAGCGTGGGTTTGATAGAGTCTATTTCACTTCTTTGAATATCACGAGTAGCGGAGAAGCCATACTTCATAGGACGAATCTTCTATTTAAACAGTTAGATAGTACAAGACATTCAGAGAAAGGTCATAATCCTCAAAGACTTGATATATGGGAAATAATACGGTATTTCGAGAGTTTATTTGCTGCGGCACACCCCATTAAATTCCTGGTAGATGTATTTTCAAATGAAGTAATCTTGCATCGCCACACATTGATGTACAAGTCGATGTCAATAGTCTTGTGGACCTCACGGTTGACAGACGCCCAAAGGCTCCCAATACCCTCTTTGCAAACGAATTAATTCGTAAATTTGTGTGTGGAACTAGAGCAGGCAGATATTTGGAGGAATCTCCAGCCCCCAGGTCGAGATTTTACTTTCTTCTCTAACCTGCAGTAATGTCAAAGGAGGTTTGAGCACTTTCTCAGACCCTGCAGCAATCTCAGATTCGAGGGTGTCCTGTGCAATTGGGAATATTGCCATTTCTAACCATGCAGTGGTATACTTATTGGCTAAGAGTATGGACAATATAACAGTGTAGAGACACTGGCAAACTGATCCCTTTGTTCTGAAGGGTTATAGGTTCACCGTCTATTTCTATAACGATTCCAGAACTTCCTGAGGCATTAATTCAGATTTCGCCAGTAATCCATCCACTCTATGGGAAACAGCTCAGGTTTCTGACAAGGAAATAGTTATTTTTTTTGGAAGCTGCAGAATGGGGAGCAGCAGCAGTTGCTCGAGACAAGGTTGTGTGCTGGAGAGAGGGCAGACTTTGATCAACCCTCGGTGGCTGAGCGACAGATGATCACAATGATTCCGTCTACATTGAATTCCATGCTCACTCACAGAGCCAAAAAGGAATTTTCTTTTGTAAAACAAAGATTGTTTGAGAATGGTGATAAGCCGGGCAAGTGTTTAACAAATCTTTCCAGGAAAAGGAGCGCCTCCCAAGTCATTACCTCAATTAGGAAAGGTACGGGGACCCTTACCTGCGATTCCAAAAAGATAAATGCAGCAATTCGGTCACTTAACTCCGACCGATATCAGACTGAACTTTGTGAGGATAGATTAATTAAGTTGGAGTATTTTTTCAAGAACTTGGATCTTCCATGAATAACCTCTGAAGAAGTGTCTGCATTAATGCATCATTGCCAGTGCTGAAGTTGCAGGACGCTGTGAACCAACATCAGAGTGGAAAAACGCCCAATCGTGACCGCCTTCCCAATGAATGTTGTCAGGGCCATGTTCAGTCACTCATAAAATCATTCTGCCTATCACCATCCTTAAAAGAGGAAAATATATCTCTTATTCTGAAGAAAGGGAAGACCATGGAGGGCTGTGATTTTTATAGGCCCATGTCACGATGAACTGGCGATTTTAAAATCCTATCTGAGACCCTTGCATTTAGCCGGGAAACAGTGCTACCTTCCATTGTTAAAGAGTACCAGACTGACTCGACAAATGGCTATTCTTCCAATAATGTTAGGAGATTACTCAATGTGATGCAAGCGTGTCAACATCAATCTGTAAAGGGCTTCAAGGTCTGCTTTGATGCAGAGAAGGCATTTGATTGGGCTGAGTGGTCACGTGTCATCTATACATTAAAACAGTTTGGTCCAAGTGAAGTTTTATGAAGTGAGTGAGGGTGCTTTATAGCGATATTCTGGAAGCGGTTCTCACAATTGATGTGCGACCCAGTAATTTCCATATTTCTGGAGGCAGTCGACAAAGTTGTCCTCATTCACCATTGTTTTTCACATTGGTGATAGTGTCACTGGTGGAGGCCGACCAGGGCTTTACAATGGACTGCAGATTTTCCAACATTATTATGCGATTACTCAATATGATTCAAGCGTGTCAACAACGATTAGTGGTGTTTTTCGATGCAGAGAAGGCAGTTGGTTGGGCTGAGTGGTCACGTGTCATCTATACATTAAAACAGTTTGGTCCAAGTGAAGTTTTATGAAGTGGGTGAGGGTGCTTTATAGCGATATTCTGGAAGCGGTTCTCACAATTGATGTGCGACCCAGTAATTTCCATATTTCTGGAGGCAGTCGACAAAGTTGTCCTCATTCACCATTGTTTTTCACATTGGTGATAGTGTCACTGGTGGAGGCCGACCAGGGCTTTACAATGGACTGCAGATTTTCCAACATTATTATGCGATTACTCAATATGATTCAAGCGTGTCAACAACGATTAGTGGTGTTTTTCGATGCAGAGAAGGCAGTTGGTTGGTTTCAGTGGTGGTATGTTTTCTATGCATTATAACAGATTGGTCGAGGTGAAGCTTTTATCACGTGGGTGATGGTCCTTTACAAGGTTCCTCTGGCCGCTGTTCTCACCAAAGGTGAGCGATCCACTAATTTTAATGTTTCTATAGGCAATCTATAATATTGTATCCTTTCGTCTATGTTGTTTACGATGTTGATAGAGCCATTGGATGAGGACACCCGTCGGGACCGCAACATATCTGCCCAGACATTGGGTAAAAGTCAAATAAGATTACATTGCATGCAGATGATGCTCTTATCTTTTTATCAAATCCCCCAGTATTCGTACCTCACTTGATGCAACGCATCAATTCGTTTGGCGCCTTTTCCAGCTGTAAGATTAATTTTACAATTTCGATGGCCATGCCATCTGGTGGTCTTAGGGAAATACCCGATGCCGTGGTTGAATGCCGATTTCGTTTTAAAGGCAGCCTCTATTTAGGTGCATTCATTGCTCTTCGATCATTCATTTTACGTGAAAGTTGCCCATTTTTTGTCAAAATTGAAACAAGACCTTCGAAGACGGGAGGCACTTCTAATATCTTGTTAGGTCGTATAGATCCAGTTAAAATGATGGTCCTTCCTCATTTGTTCTCCCCCGTGCGAATGCTTCCTTTGATGTTTCCCAGGCAAATATTTAGGAAACTCAATGTCTAGTTTAGCTCTTTAATTTGGCATTGTAATTGATACTTTATCGAGATAACAAAATTTCAACTGTCCCACGGACTGGGGGATGAGGCTCCCCCACATATTAAAAGCTAACAGTTAAGCCCTTTTTTATCCTATGTTAGTAACTGGTCCTGAGAGGACTCGGCGTCAATATGGTTAGATATTGAAGCATCTCAGGTAAAGTGCTGTATTCTTAGTCTGTTGTTCTTAGAAAAAAACCATGAAAGTTAAGGAGTATTGTCATTACTCAATAATTATCAGTACTGTTACAGCATGGAAGGCAATGCGTCATCTCTAGGACAACACACCCAAAAGCACATTTCTTCCCCCTATACTTGGTATACAGGGTTTTTAACCAGTAACAATGGATTCTGGGTTTAAACTATGGGCAGCGTACATGTATCTTGCATGGCAGATTTAGAATCAGAAAACACTCTACAGTGTGGATTCAGGCCAATGGGCTCAACAAGTCCACACACACACGAAAGAGTATCCCACCCAGACCGATTCCAGTATCATCCTATATTTACCATGACTAATGTCCCTGTCCTATACTTCACTGGACATTATGGTCAATTTAGCGTGGCAAATTCATCTAACATGCACATCTTTGGACTGTGGGAGGAAACTGAATCAAATCCACACAGACACTGCAAAAACTTACAAACTGAACACAGACAGTCCCCCAAGGGAAGAATCAAACTCGAGTTCTTAGTGCTGTGAATAAGCAGTCCTAACCATTGATCTACCGTGCAGTATTTGCGGGTGACACAATGATGTCCTTTTATCAAATAATTGGCAAGTATGGACTACGTTATGCAGACCTCTTCCTTTTTTGCACATCTGAGATTTTTTTCAAAAAAGAACAACACCATTAATGGAGCCTGACAGATCCTTTACAGAGAAGAGGGTGCTTAATGCTAAGATCGCACTCTCAGCGAGTCCAATATATCATTAGTTGGAGAGTGGACTGTGCGGCTTTGTGATGTCAAAGAAAGCGAGTTGGTGTTCAGATCTCTTGGGAGACCTGGAAGGATATTTGTAAAAATACTAAAAGGATGTTAATATGTAATAGGACCCATTCCATGCAGATAAAGCTGCTTCATCGAGTCTATTTGGCCAAGAGTGGTTCTCATACTTCAGTGGGGTTATCGTCAACATGTCCTAAATACAGAATGACTCCGGACACTCTTATTGATTGCCTGTGGCCTTGCCACAGGCTTCATATACATTGGAGGGCAGTTTTCGGTGTGATAGAGGGGGTCTTGGGGATCGAATTGGAGAAGGACCCGGTTTGTCCTTTCCAGTGCCTTTCCAGGGTACCTTCTGCAGATTAGATTAGATTACTTTAGATTACTTACAGTGTGGAAACAGGCCCTTCGGCCCAACAAGTCCACACCGACCTGCCGAAGCGCAACCCACCCATACCCCTACATTTACCCCTTATTACCTATCACTAAGGGGAATTTAGCATGGCCAATTCACCTAACCTGCACATCTTTGGACTGTGGGAGGAAACCGGAGCACCCGGAGGAAACCCACGCAGACACGGGGAGAACGTGCAAACTCCACACAGTCAGTCGCCTGAGTCGGGAATTGAACCCGGGTCTCTGGCGCTGTGAGGCAGCAGTGCTAACCACTGTGCCACCGTGCATTGGGGAGAAAAAAAGATAGCATCATTACTTTCTGTGGTAGAAAAAATATTATGTTCTGTTAGGTGTCTGAAAACCCTTCTGATCTGTAAGGTTGGCGTAAGCTGGTCATGGAACATATCACTTTGGACTTTCTCACAAGTAGATACAGGCTTATCTTCCACTCTAATCAGGGCTTTTGTATGGCCATGACGGTCTTTTCTAATGAATTTAATATACAGACAGGAAGAATTACGAACGTATGAATGTACACTATGTAAAGCCCTCGAAGAACGAGAGCTATCATGTCGTTTTGCTGAGCTCCATTATTTATTTATCGCTTATTTATTTTTGTTTTTCTTCTATCCGAAAGCTGTGTTTACCTTGCTGCTTTGTATGTACATGCCCATTGGTGTAAAGCTGCTCAATTTGTACAGTTTTTGAGTTGTGATGTTATAGGTTTATTATAAAATTAATAAATATCTTTCTCAATAAAAAACATTTTAAAAATTAAAATGTTAACATTGATAGAGATTCCCGAAGGTCTCTCATTCGAGAGACCACAAATGGTCGTTTAAATTAAGGATCAGAACATTTCGGGGGAGGAATGAGGTTGATAAAGCGGCCTGTTAATGGTAACCTCAGTCAGTTTGGGGAATTCAATCAGTGAATTTGACCTGTCTCTACATGACAAACCAGCCATCAAGCCAACTGAGTGGGAGACGATTACTAACTGCGATTGGATTTCGAAAACTATAAAACACGTTTTGATTTTTGATTGGTCTGTGTAAAGCATGCTTACTATTACTTGAAAGGATAAACCTGATCGAATATATTGGAGAGTCAGTCCTCGTGGGAAATGCTTCCCGAACACATCCTCGATGAACACCTTGGTAAAGGTGCCTGAGTGTCAACTGGTCAGTGACAGGAACACAGGGGGTGGAACGAATGAAAGTTCCCGTAACATGGAGCTGAGAAAACATACAGATCCGCGGTGATCGAATTAAATGCTAAACCACAATTGAATGGCTATATGGACTCACAATGGATTTGAAGTGCAAGTGATTTTAAAAACATACATATCTGATACTCCCTCTTATGTTTCCACACTGGGGCACTGCCATTTTCCTGAAACTGGGAATTAATTGGAGCATTATTTGGGGCATTCCCTCATCGGCACTCTTCACAGCATTCTCTAACAGTTTAGGGGGTATTAAAAAAGCAAGACAGAGAGAGGGGACATCCTGTCTGCAGCAGTGAGAGTGGTTCTGCCTGCAACAGTGAGCATGGGTCTTGTTCGGGGTTAAGTTCGATGACAGACATGCTGTGAGTTAGAGAGGGCAGAGCGAATATAGTGGCATTTATCCTAACAGAGTGGAGAAGTTTTCTGATTCTTGTCGTGTATTGCTGTACATATATTCAGACCGCAGATACTGCACTGAGCTGCGTTGTGAGCTCAGACCATGGGTCTGATAGGTCTTGTAGTTTGCCCGCACTCCCCCCCAGTAAGCGAATTGTCCCCTCTGTACTAGCCCATCCACAGGCCCTCCACGCCCCTGTCGACAAACAGTGGTGTAATTGCCCCTTATCTACCATCGTCGGGGTAAACTGTGCAGGGCAGCTCTGAACTGAGAAATCTCAACGGTGTGCTCACTGGTCTTTTAAAGATGATACCTGTGCCTGGAATCACAGAAAGTCCAGCGCCATCTGGGTAATGGTGAGTACCTCCAGCATGATGGCTGGAGATGCAGCTGGCATTGAATTTAGGAACACCATGGGTGGGGTAGACAGTTAATGAGGTGAGTTCAATATGGTAGCACCAGGAAACTAGCTCAGCTTGATGCAGGCAATTCCTCTGTCAAATTCAGTGAAAATGTCACTGAGCTAAATTATTATTAGATTCAGCTCAATAAGCCGAAGATTCCCCTGAGCAACTGAGGCCTTACCAACGTCCTGTGCATCTGCAACAAAACATCCCAACTTCTATACTCAATGTCCTGATGATGGCCAGTGTGCCAAAAGCCTTATTCACTGCCCTGTTTATCTGCAACACCACTTTCAGAGAACCATGCACCTGATATGCAAGGTATGTCTTCTCCACACACTCATTGACGGCCGACCATTAATCATGAAACTACTACCTTGATTTCCCTTCCTGTGTATCGGTATCCTGGGGCCTCATTGACTTCGAGATTTCCGGATGCCCCACACTCAAACATTGTCCCCGTAACCCAGTTTGGTGCAGCTGAATGACTGCTTTCTGTTCCTGTGTACCAGTTTCGAACAGTTGAGGGATTGCCTCCTGTCCCCGTGTACCAGTCTCTGGTAGATGAATGACAGCCTCCTGTCCCTGTGTCCCAGTGTCGAGCAGTTGAATGAATGCCTCTTGTTCATTTGTACTCGTCCCGAGCAGTTGAATGATTGCCTGCTGTCCTTTGTCCCCGTGTCGAGAAGTTGAATGACTCCCTTCTGTTCCATTATCCCAACCTCGAGCCGTTGAATGACTGCCTCCTGTTCCTGTCTCCTAGTCTTGGGCAGATGAATGACTGCCTCCTTTTCCTCTGCCCCATGCTTGTGAAAATAGATGTCCTCCTCCTGTTCGTGAGTAAAATGCTCCAATACCTGTTGGCTCTCCTGCTTCTCCTGAATAACGGGCTCCATCAGCTTTGTGCTATCCTGCTGCTCCTTTCGAGTGGAATTCATGAACTAATTGGTCTCTTCACTTTCCTCACAGCTTCTGTTGACTGAAAACCTTTCTCCTGCTTTTGTAACACATCTTCAAAATCTAAATGTTGTACTTTTGTATTTTACTCTCAGTAATTCATCAAGCAAGCTGACTGACAGATTTCTGATGCTGAATGATTTCTTCCTGTTCATTTGTTACACACTCAGGAGAGAATAGTGCCTCAGAGATGTACAGCACAGCAAAAAAGAACTCTTCGGTCGAGGTTGTCCATGCCGACTCGATATCAGAAATTTATCTCGTCCCGTTTGTCAGCACATTGCCCATACATGTCTGAAAGCATTCTATGCATGTACACATCGAAATGCCTTTTAAATTGTGAGTTTTACCTGCTTCCACACCCTCTTATGGTTGGTCACTCTACACGTACAACACCTTATGTGTAAAAAAGTTGCGCCTCATTTCCCATTTTTAAATCTTCCCCCCCCCCCCCTCCTCAAATCTTTGTCTTCTAATTCTTGACCTTCCCACACTGGGAAAAAGCTGTTGACAAATTTCCTTATTTATCCCGCTTATGATGGCATAACACTCTAAGAGGTCATCCCACAGACTCAACACATAAAACTTGTCCCAGTCGATTAATAAATGGCAGTGTATAAACTATTCATCCTTGTGGCACGCCATTGGACACAGGTCTCCAATTTTAGTAAACAAACCTGCACGTGCTGTCTTCAACCTTCATGGAATTTTTTTAATCTCATTTGCTAGCTCATCCTGGATTTCAAGCAGTCTAAACTTGCTAACTAGTCTAGCATGCAGAACCATGTCGATGTCTTACTGATATCCATGAAGACAATATCGAAAGCCCTGCCTTCAAAAATCACCTTAATCACTTCTTCCAAAAAAATCAACAAGTCGTTGAAACGCGATTTCCCACGGACAAACCCTCTTCATTGCTGGCTCTTACAGATATATATAGAGCCTTTCCCTCATAGTCCCTCCTACAATATCGTCATCATTGATTTCAGGCTCACCAGTCTATAATTCCATGTTTTTTTTCTTACTTTCTTAAATAATGACACGATGTTAGCAGCCAGGCAAAAGTGAGGACTGCAGACGCTGGAGATCAGAGTCGAGATTAGAGGGGTGATAGGAAAGCACAGCAGGTGAGGCAATATCCGAGGAGCAGGAAAATCGACGTTTCGGGCAAAAGACCTCCATCAGCACCACTCTAATCTTGGCTATGTTAGCAGCCATCCAGTCTTTTGACACCATACCTCTGGCAATCGACGAGGCACATATATCAGCAAAAGACTTAGAGATCAATCCCGAGCTTTCCACGAAGTTCTGGGATTCAACTGATCAGGTCCGAGTGTTTTGTTCATCTTTATGTCTTTTAAAACGTCCAACACTTCTTGAAAGTTAGCCACTTTTCAAGATATCACGAAGTATTTTTCCCAGTTGTCTCGCTCTTGTCGTCGACTCCACAGTAAAAATTGAGGGGGAATACTCGTTTAGCATTTCACCCATCTCCTGTGGTTCCACACATACGGTCTTACTGATCCTTGATGGACCCTATTCTCTCCCAAGTTAATCTTTTTACGTATTTGTCGAATTTCTTCAAAACCTTGTTAACCCTACTTACAAAGCCATCTCATGTCCAACATTTTCTGCCCCGAAAGCCCTGTTGACTTTCCACGTACTGCCCTTGTACTCCACTGGGGATTCACTCCCTCCCGACTCTGTTTACCTGACGTATACTTCTTTCCTTTCCATGAGCAGAACATGAATATCACTGGCCATCCAGCACTCTCTGCACTTACCAGCCTTGCCCATCTCACTGATAGAAACACCTTGCCTATGGAAGCGCAGAATAGAACTTTGAATGCCTTCCATTTTCCAGCCATCCCTTTACCAGTGAATACGGTCTCCCAATCAGCATTTCAACGGGCTTGCCTGACACTTTCAAAATTGGCCTTACTCCAAGCTACCAGACTAGGTGGGATTGAGGTTCATAAGGAAGATTTATGAGAAATCCTGGAGAGTGTGAAAATAGATAAGTTCCCTGCGCCGGATTGGATTTATTCTAGGATCCTCTGGGAAGCCAGGGAGGAGATTCTCGAGCCGTTGGCATTGATCTTTAAATCGTCATTATCTACAGGAATAGCACCAGAAGACTGGAGGATAGCAAATGTGGCTTCCCTATTCAAGAAGAGTAGTAGAGACAACCCTGGTAATTATAGACCAGTGAGCTTTACTTCAGTTGTTGGTAAATTGTTGGAAAGCTTAGAACAGATAGGATTTATAATCATCTGGAAAAGAATACTTTGATTAGGGATAGTCAGCACAGTTTTGTGAAGGGTAGGTCGTGCCTCACAAAACTTATTCAGTTCTTTGAGAAGGTTACCAAACAGGTAGATGAGAGTAAACCGCTTGAAGTGGTGTTTATGGATTTCAGCAAGGCATTCGACAGGCTGTTGTACAACAGCAGGCTGTTGTACAAAATGCGGATGAATGGGATTGTGGGAGATATAGCAGTTTGGATCAGTAATTGGTTTGCTGAAAGAAGACAGAGGGTGGTGATTGATGGGAATATTCATCCTGGCGTCCAGTTACTACTAGTGGTGTACCGCAAGAGTCGGTGTTGGGTCCACTGCTGTTCATCATTTTAAGAAAAAGGACGTAGAAGAGTGGGTTAATAAATTTGCAGAAGACACTAAGGTCGGTGGAGTTGTGGATAGCAGGATGTTGTAGGTTGCAGAGAGACATAGGTAAGTTGCAGAGCTCGGCAGAGAGGCGGCAAATGGAGCTTACTGCAGACAAGTGCGAGGTGATTCACTTTGGTCGCAGTAACCGGAATGCAATGTACTGGGCTAATGGTAAGTTCTTGGTGGTGTAGATGAGCAGAGACGTCTCGGTGTCCAGGTACACAGATCCTTGAAAGTTGTCACCCTGGTCCACAGTGTTGTTCAGAATGCATACAGTGTTTTAGCCTTTATTAATAAAGGGATCGAGTACCGGAACCATGAGCTGTACAAAACCCTGGTGCGGCCCCATTACAGTTCTTGTCACCGCATTATGAGGAGGATGTGGAAGCTTTGGAAAGCGTGCAGACGAGATTTATTCGGATGTTGCGTGGAATGGAGGGAAGGTCTTTCGATGAAAGGCTGTGGGACGTGAGGCTGTTTTCGTTGGAGAGAAGAAGGTTGAAAGGTGAGTTAATAGAGACATATAAGATAGTCAGAGGGTTAGATAGGCAGGACAGGGAAAGCCGTTTTCCAAGTATGGTGATAGCAAGCACGAGGGGGCATATCTTTAAATTGAGGGGTGATAGATCTCGGACAGATGTCAGAGATAGTTTCTTTACTCAAAGAGTCGTAAAGGTATGGAATGCTTTGCCTGCAACAGTAGTAGATTCGCTAATTTTAAGTACATTTAAATCGTCACTGAACAAGCATATCGAATAGTGTAGTTTAGATGGGCTTCAGATTGGTATGACAGGTCGGCGCAACATCGAGGGCCAAATGACCTATACTGTGCTGTAATGTTCTATGTTCTATGTTCTATGTAATGTTGACATCAGGTCTGTCGTTTTCCTTAACTATTTTAAAACTAATATTTATGGAGTAACTGACTTGCAAGGCTAAATAAACTCTGCCTGTCCCTTTGTACCAGTCACGAGAGGCTGAGTGGTCTCCTACTGTGCCTCTGTAACAGGCTTGAGCGGCTGAATTACCTCCCCCTATCCCTCTGCAACGTTCCCCCAAGTTGAATGGTCTCTTCCTGTCCCTCTGGAGCTGACACAAGAGGTGAAGTGACCTCCTACTAGCCAACAGTAGCAGACTCGAGAGGCTGAATGGCCTCCTCCTGTTCCCATGTGACTGGCCTGAGAGGTTGAATAGCCTCCTCTAGTAATCTGAAACAGGCACATGGTGACAGAATTGATTCCTGCTGTTCCTGACCAACAGACTCAATGCTCTGAATAATGTCTGATTGTTATGGATCTATTTGATAATGGAGCACTTCAAACCAGGAGCAGAATCGCGCAATGTCAATGGGCAATAAATATTGTAACCGTGGTTTATGATCTCAAGAAATTTCCCCACCAGATATTTTATCCAGCTGATCTGTTATTTTATACTTGTCAACTTTTATAAGCGGGTTGGAACATATATAACCCTAAAGTGGTCTGGCAATATGCTCACATGCAAGAAAGGTAGAGTAAAATGTTTGAAAATTTATGGTTTGTCCCTCAGCAAACGCCATAAATTCAATGGAGATCGAGTACATGTTTCCTTTTATTATGATTTAAAAAGTGATGCCAGGAAGGTGTTAACTGAAACTGTTTGTTCGGTGTCTGTGATTAATCTCAGTCTCCATGGATTATAATTACCCCAGTGGCTGGTTTCAATTGTTTAATGATGAATGGGCTCTGGCAATGTATTATTGCATTGTATGTGCGGCAGCATCACCGACAGAATTTACAGGGATTAGCAGCTCCAGAGAGAGGGGGACGAGAGATCCGAACCTGAGTACAAGGGATTGGAATATTATAACATTCATTAAGGATTTGAGCAAGGGAGATTGAAATATTGTAAGAATGAACAGGAGTTTATCTTTGGATGTTTGTTTTTTTTCTACATTTGATGAAAAAGTAACATTATCATGGCGGACCTTGTATGCACTTTACATTGTTCAATATTTTTATTATCCAATCCTGGCTTTCGTTGGTGTCTCTGGTAAGTTTTGCTGTTCACTCAGTAACCCTACAAATCATGTTTGATTTTTACACTGTTCTTTTAATTTATTCTACTATCCTTGCCACTGTTCTTTATCCTGCTAAGACTCTGAATCCAGATTTTCACTTCACAAACCATTACTAACTACATCAATGAACTTGATATTGCACTCTCTCCCTGTTTGCTTCTGGCAGTGTTTCTCATGGGTCTCTGTATTGACCTACCCAGTTTCAGCTGTGAGCCACAATTCATTGTATCACTGCCCTTGTTAGCTAAATATTGGGAGCATGGAGATCACTGTCGTCTCTTGTGGTTGCAAACGCTATTTCGTTCCTCCGACTGAATCCCATCCGTAGTTAATATCTGACCTCTTCTGACGATACTTCACTGTCACATCCCATCTTCTGTTTGATTCTTGATCTATGAAATGATGTCTTTATGATGGCAATAATCTGCCACTGAGACTCCCAGCTTCAACTCTGCAGAAACAAATCTGAATCGATACTCCACAGCTCGTATCTGAACTCACAACAAAATCCACATTCATCCATTACTCATGTGCACACTGATCTACATTGTTATTGGGTTTACTTATATATTCGTAAGCACCTCATAACACCTATCCATGCAAAGCCTCTCCATCTCTTTCTGTCCATTTATCGAACTCCAACAGTTGTTCATCTTTTAACTGATTTCCTCCATGCACATTTTCTCTCAGACCATGATTTTCACATCTATCACTGTTCCGGACACAAGCACACACTTGTACACTTGAAACCCCTTGCCTTGTGCTGATGCATGGAGATGCCGAGACACAAACCTGTAGGAGACCCTTTTACTGTCATTCGCAATATGGGCTGCAAATCTTCCTGTGCTTGTCAGTTCCCGAGTGCAAGCGGCGCAGCATTACACTGGCAAATGCTGGCAATACTCCCGATGCTGGGCACATATTCCAGCTTAATGACTATGTCCACTGGCATAGTCTGCACAGCTCTCCATGTTGAGCTGTCGGCTTGTCCCAGTTTATACTGTCTGAGTTGATTCTGTGAGGCAGATTCAACATTTTAAGTAACAAGTTATTTCAGCTGATCTGGCATTGCCTTTCTTCAACGTTCTCTTTCGTGTGATTGTACTCTCGAAAGTCTCATTACTCTATTTAGACCCACTCTCTTGTCTGTTTCGCCCTATTTCAACAACATGTGGTTTGTTTATCTGAATTGTCTCTTTCTGTCTTGAATGTGAATCCTTCTACCCCTTTCTCCTTTCACTGGTTTTGGTTTCTGTCTCCGTCGTGCATTGAGTGCTGGCATTATCAAGCTCAAAAACAGTGAAATTGTTTGTGTCGGGCTGTTGTTCACTTCCTGGCGTGTATCATGTGGTGCTCCATATTGGATAGTGGGGCTCAGCAGCTTTGAGCCAAGTCTTTGAAACTTGGTCGTTGCCTATCATTGAATGCCTGTGTTGGTCCTTCTCAGCTGATCGTGCGGCAAGTAACACGAGGAAGCATCTCGAGTACTATTGTAAAGGACCAGACATCGAACTTGTAGCTGAGGGGCTGCTGACTGACACCTGTTATTGAAAATTTAGTGGAGGTGCTTGATTTGCTTTGCTGCCGGTTGTGCTCTGAATTGCCTCAGGCATTCAGGGAGAGCAGAGGATTTAATGTCGCAACTCTGGACGCAGCAGCAGCTACAGCATCTGCGTCTGCAAAATGAACAGCGAATGGAGCAGAGGCTGCAGAGAGGGGAAAATCTGAAAACACGGAGTGAGTTTGTGTGGGGGGAAAGAGATCTGCCATGTCTGTCTGGGTCTTCACCTAGATACACAGATACACTCACTCTCACCCTTACACACACACACAAGCACACAAACATACACATACAGATTACCCCCGAGCTCTCTGTCACATACATGCACACACACTCTCTCTCAATGTCTCCCCATTTCACACTCTCCATTTATCTCTCTCTCACACACACATACGTGCGCACGCACGTTCACACAGGAACACGCACACACATACTAACCTATTTGTTGAATTTGCATTTGCAAGTTTGTGCATACGTTCCATTTGTTCAAAAACATACATTTCTGTAGACCAGCAGTCAATATAGACCTGGAAATGTGTTGCTGGAAAAGCGCAGCAGGTCAGGCAGCATCCAGGGAACAGGAGAATCGACGTTTCGGGCATAAGCCCTTCTTCAGGAAGGGCTTCTGGCCGAAACGTCGATCCTCCTGTTCCCTGGATGCTGCCTGACCTGCTGCGCTTTTCCAGCAACACATTTCCAGCTCTGATCTCCAGCATCTGCAGACCTCACTTTCTCCTCCAGCAGTCAATATAGCATTTTTAATGTCCTACTTTGAAAATAAGAAAGAATCTGACTCCAGGTTAAGGCACAGACTGACTCTGCACAAGTACGTCCCTTTTTTGTGCAGGGAAGGTCACGTCTTAGCAAACTTAGTAGAATTCTTGCACAAAGTGACAAAATTGAACATGCGGAAAAGATGGTCAATGTCATATACATTAACAAGGCGTCTGGTAAGATAGACTAATGGAGAAATTAAAGTCGCATGGGTTCCTGGATGTACGAGACAGCTGGATAGTGATCTGGCTGGGAAGCAGGAGTCAGAGAGTAGTGGTGTAAGGGAGATTCTCAAAATGGAAAACTCTGACCAGTGGTGTTTCCCAGGGATCCGTGATGGGGCCACTGTTGTTAGTGATATACATAAATGATCTGAAGGCCGGTCTCGGTAGTCTGATGAGTAAGTCTGCAGATGACAGTAAGGTTGTTGGAGTAGCAGATAATGATGGAGACTGTCTGGACATGCTGCAGAATATAACATGGATTGGACAGTTGGGCAGACAAATGACAGGCAGAGTTCAATCCGGGCAAATGTGAGGTGGTGCAATTTGGAAAATCCAATTCAAGAGCGAACTATATGAGAAATTGAAAATACCTCGGAAAATTGATGCACAGAGAGATCTGGAAGTTCAGGTCCATTTTACACTGAAAGTGGCAACGCGTTCCATAAAGTGATCAAGAAGGCATACGGTATAGTTTCCTTCTTGCATTCCAAGGATTTAAGAAGTGAAGAAAAGAGAAAGTGGAGAATTACTGTGGTGAATTGTCATCCACAGGAGGGAATCTGTTGGAGTTTATTCAGTACAAGTGTTGGGAGGGTTTGTCATGTTTGTGCAAGACTTTGCTTCGGCCACATTTGGAATATTGTGTACAGTTCTGATCATCTCATTAACAAAAGGATGTGGATAGTTTGGCGAGGGTGCAGAGCATTTTCACCAGGTGTTGTCTGTATGGCGACGCTTGCTATGACGAGAGAATGAGTAGATTTGGATTGTTTTCATGAGAAAGACGGAGGTTGACAAATGACCTGATTGACAAATCATGTGGGGTGCAACCACGATGGATGGCAAAATGCTTTCTTTCCCTAAGTGGGGGCTCAATTACTACGGGTCACGAGTTCAAGGTGAGAGGTGATATTGTTTTGGAGGATATGCTCAGAAAGTTCTTCAAGTAGAAGGTGGTCAGTGCCTGGAATGTGTTACCATAGGAAGTGGCAGAGTTGGGCACGATAGCGTCATTTAACACGCATCTAGACAAATACATAAATGGACAGGAAGCACGGGGAACAGGTCCTTGGAAAATCGGCGACAGGTTTAGGTAGAGGATCTACATCGGTGGAGACTTGAATGCCCGAAGGGCCTGTTCCTGTGATGTGATTTTCTTTTTTTGTTCCTTGCAAATATTCGCAAAAAGCTTTTGTTGATATTTGAAAGGAAAATGAAAACAAATGTGGAACAGTGAATATGTGGACAGGATAATTTATTGTAGAGAACAGAAAACAGACAGTGAAACTAAACAGTTATATTGCGTTTGTCTGCATGTAGGAAGGTCCAGAAAAGCTCCCAGAAAGACCAAGTGACGACGGGACCTTATTACTTAAGACGAAAATTTAATCATTTTAGTAACGAGGTAATATTTAGAAACACGGCTGGATTGAGGATTTTTAATTCTGACGGACCAGATGTCCTTCATACCGAAATTTCGGAGAAGGCAGCAATTGACCTAATGATTGCATTGGGGATTCAGAGATGGACTTCGAGAAGATGGGCTCGAAAACTCTTTTACAGATTGTCATAAGATGTGAATAGGGATTGACGGTTTTAGGTGGTATAACATTGGAAAAGTCCCTATGTTTGGGTGAATTGTATCTCAAGCTGCTGTTGGAGACAAGGGAGGAACGGCGCTGATGCAAACGTTTTAATAGAATCTGTTCACAGGGGTTGTGCCAGTAGACTGGAGAACACCCTTGATGGGAAGTCTGGTGGAGATAAACCAGGAAGGTAGAGCCCAGTGGGTTTTCCAACGGTTTTAGGGCAACTAAGGTACATAGCTGGCGGCAGAACAGTCTTTGTGCGACTGGAAACCAGCATACACTACTGTACACAGAGTTCACTGCTGTGCCCCTTATTACTTGTGGTATTCATAAATAACGTTGGTGTGAATGTGGAATCACCAGTGTGGTCAGTGTGGTAAGTAAGTTTGTACTTGCCACAAAGATTGCGTGGGTGGTTGGCACTGAGTGGGAGGGTCTTATGTTAGAGGAAGATATAGATAGAATGCTCAGATGGGCAGATCAATGACACGTGGACTCGAAACCTGATAAATATGAGGTGATCTATTTTGGGAGAAGGAACCAGACGGGGAGTGACAGCACACTAGGAGGCTCAGAGGATGTTTCTCCACAAATCTATGAATGTTACTGAACAGAGTGATCGGTTATTAAAAAGCCACTGGGAGTAGTAAATATAGCGTTTACTCATCCAGATGCAGATTGTAAGAGCGATATAAAAAAATGTTTCAGCCAAGATGGAATAATGTGTACAGTTCTGCGAGCCACTTTACTGGAAGGATGTGATTGCACTGAATGGGGTGCAGAGGAGATTCAAAAGGACGTTCCGTGCGATGGAGCATATCAGCTATGAAGAGAGGCTGGATAAGCTCGGGACATTTGCTTTGGAGCAGAGAAGGCTGGGGGTGCTGGGATTCGGAAGGATAAGCTTTCGATGAGAATGGACAGAGTGAATAGAGAGCAGCTAATCCTTTTAGTCAAAGGATCAATAACTAGGGAATACACTTTTGAAAGTGAAGGTTTCGAGGGTCAGAGAGGGTTCGAGGATTGTTTTCACCCAGATGATGTTGTGGATTTGGAATGCACTTCATGGCTGTGCAATTGTCACAAAAAATGGAAAACAAAGTAATTGGGCGAGCACCTAGAATATCATAACCTTCACGGCAACGGGTCTTGTGTCGGAACGTGGGACTAACGTAGACGGTGTTGTATTTCTGAAGGTACAGATTCCATACTTCTCCGACTGTATGATTGTGGAAAATCAACTACTTAACAGATTAAGACAGGAAGTGATGGTTTTCTGGAACCGAAGTTTCAGATTTTAGAGAAGCAAATATAACCATAATATTTCCAAATGAGGCAGGGAGACAGCAGGAAATTGCAGTCTACTGAACACCAAAGAAGCAGTCAGAACAATACAAGGGTCTATTCTACAGAATGCATTACCAGGGAACTTTGAAAATTGAATTAATTAAAACGTAATGATACAGGTGAAGGCAGTATCGAATTATGAAAGGCGAATCATATTTGACAAACAGACTAGTAAATAAATTATGGGTGAAACAATGGATGTTGTGAATTCTGATTTTCACAAAACATTTTTGATGATGTCCCAAGTCGAGTGTTGTGACAAAGCTGCTCCTTTAACAAGGTTAAGCTGTCCTTGGCGTTTTTCTTTAATCAGAGATGTCGCAAAAGCAGCGTTTCCGAAACATCTGGGTTTGACGATGAGGGAATGTTTTGAACGTCAAAATATAATTTGTACAATGAGGAGCTAGCTGTCCTAGATGTGGCCCTGTGTAATGAGAAAGGAATAATTAATGACTTCATAGTTACACATCCTCTTGGAAGGAGTGATCACAGTCTGGTTGAATTTAGAATAGAGAGAGAAACTGAAAATAAAATCCAATTCCATGGTCCTGTGCTTCAGCAGGTAACACTGTAATAGAGTGAGAGGGAGGACTTAGGCTAAAGTAGACTGGGACCAAATACTTTATGGTGAGAGAGTTGACGAGCAGTGAAGAACTCATAAAACAATTTTTTCAAAGTCCAAAGCAAAAATATATACCGATGAAAAGGAAGGATTCTGAGAAAAGGGTAGTCTGCCATGCATGTCTAAGGATATTAAGGAAGTCTATCATATTTAAAGAGAAGGCATACAAAGTGACCAAAGTGTGTACAAAATGGAAGTTTGGGAAAATGTTAAACGTCAATAGAAAGCCACAAAAAGTACGATAGAGAAAGTTAACGGAGAACATGAGAAAAAGCACAGAAAATAAAAATAGACAGCAGAAGTTTCTATAAATATATTAAACGATTTGGAATGGCTAAAGTGAACGTTGGTCGGTTCGAGGAAGAGAAGGTTCATTGAGTAATTGGATCTGATTAAACGTCAGAGGCATTGAACAGGTATTTTGTGACGGTCTTCAAAGTGTGTGAGTAATAACATGTCAGTATTTGATAAAGAGATGAAGGTAGGTGAGGACCTGGAAACAATCATTATTACGGTAATGCGGTGTTGGGCAACCTAATGGAGCTGAGGATAGGCATGTCTCCTGGACCTGATGGAATGCATGTCAGAACACGAAAAGTGATGTAGGGAGAAATAGCAAGTGGACTTGCGCTAATTTTCCAAAATTAGCTGCATTCTAGGGAAGTTCCAGCGGATTGCAAGTCAGTGAATGTGACATCACGATTCAAAATGGGAGTTGGAGAAAAGATCAGCAATTGTACACCAATTAGTATAACCACTGATGTGGGGAAGATGCTTGAGGACATTATCACGGAATAAGTGCAAGGCACCTCCAGAGAAATTGTCCCGTTGAGCAGACACAGCAGGATTTAATGAAAGACACGACATGCTGAACAAATCTTCTGGAAACCTACGAAGGCATTACTAGAAAAGAGAGCGCCGGGTACCCGGTAGCTGTGGTGAACCGAGATTTCCAAAACATGTTTGACAAAGTGCTGCACAATAGGTCGCTGCATAGGATAAGAATGCATGACATTTGGGGTCAAGTATTAGTTTGGACATAGAATTGGATGACTAACCGGAAGTAGAGAGTGGGGCAAAATGAGTGTTATTCTGGCAGGCAATCAGTGACTCGAAAAGTGCCTCAGGAATCGGTGATGGAACTGTAGTTATTCACATTGTATAAAGATGAGGAGGAGTTGTGAACCACGTGTAGGGTGTCAAACTTTGCGGTTGACCGGTAGATGAGTGCCAGAGCAAAGTGTGCAGAGGAGTGTGAAACTATGAAGAGTAATATCGATCCCCAAAGTGAGTGGGCAAACGTCAGGCAGATGGAATGCAATGGTAATAAACGTGAAGTCAATCATTTTCATAAGAGTCCCGGAAAAACGATTATTACCTGAATGATAAAATTTTGCAGAATGCGGCTATGGAGAGGACTCTGGCTATCCTTGTGAATGAATCACAGAAGGTCGGTCTGCAGGTGCAACAGGCACTTAGGAAGGCAAACAATTGCTGTCCATCATGTTACAAAGTTTGAGATTAAAAGCAAGAAGGTGGTGTTTCTGTTGAATAGGGTGCTGATAGGTCGCACTTGGAGTATTGTGTGCAGTTTTGTTCTCCTCACTTGAGAAATTATATACTGATACTGCAGGGAAAGCAGAATACGTTCACTAGTTAGATTCTGGAGTTGAGGGGTTGATGTAAGAAGAGATACTGATTAGTCTGGAAATATATTCATTGGAATTTAGAACAACGAGGGGGGATGTTGTAGAAATATATAAAGTTATGACGGAAGCCACAAGATAGAAGTAGACAGGATGGTTCAAATGGCAGGTGAAGCTAGGACAAAAGTGCATAGCCACAAGGTTAGTGACAGCAGATTTAGGATTGAATTGAGAACGAACTTCTTCACCCAATGGTTTGTAAATCGATGGAATTCTTTGCGAAGTGAAGTAGTTGGCGCTACTTCAGTAAACGTTTTCAAAGCAAAGATGGATATTTTTGAGCAGTAAAGTAATTAATGGATAGGGTGAGAGCGAGGGTAAGTGGATGGGAATTCATGAAAAAAAAATTCTGTGATCCTTTTGAGTGTTGGCGCAGGCTGGAAGGGTCAGATGGCCTACACCTGCTCCTCTGCTTTAGTTTGTTTGATTTGGCGTTTATCAGGCTGGCTCAACACTGAAAGTAGGGAGGCAGTTGTGAAGATGCTGAACCCAAAGAAGCAGTACAGTGCTGATACTCCCACTCTACGGCATCTCTCCTGCAAAAACCTGTGATTGGATTTTTTTTTCCTTTTATTGCCATGTGTGTTTATGTGGATTGTTGCAAATACTTTGAGCAACTTCATGAATTTGCGATAATGGCTTCAGTTTTCAGATAGGCTAAGTTATTCGAAATTCTATCCGCTTTTGTTTGTGGTTCTTTTGATAATCTTGAAAAGAAATACTGTTGTGTTAAAAATTAAACGTTTGACTGGCGGTACCTCTCCTTGGATATGCACCTTAAACCTGCTTAAGATCACTTACAGAATTTGATTCAGAACTTGGAGTGGAAAGCAGGGACTGGCGGGATAATCCAGAAATTGATATTTGGGACCAAGATACTCAGAAAGCAGATCACACTTTTGTTCGAGGGCATTAAATGCAATCTTTTCAAATCTGCTGATGCCATAAAAGTGAGATTTTGAGTTGGTGAAGAACATTTAAAGAAGTTCCAATGTAATTGAAACAAGTAAACTGGATAGGCAAATACGTGGGAGAGGAAGAACAATATGGATGGACGTTGCCTTAAGTACTTTGGTGGGAAAACAGAATGGCTGGTTATCATTTCTAAAGATATTAATGTAAACATGTTGGATTATGAAATTCTTATGTGCATACGTTGGTTGAATTCTTCAGCGAATTCCGAAGCTCATGAATGGCAGTTCCGAAGCCAGAAGATGATATTGGGAATGGCATTGGCACACTGACCAGTGTGCATAGATCTATCAAGTCGGTAGCTGGAACATTGAAGGGGATCTTGATTTCAATGTATATCATCACTGAAAACAATATTGCAGGAGCACAAAGCCGTTCAGACGATAATTGATGTGTTGATCTCCACTTCAGGTGGGTTTGACTGGATGAGTAAGGGTGTCTTTCTACAGCTGTACAGTCCTTGGTGAGACCACATCTCGGACATTGTGCAGTCTTGTATGCAGTTTTGCTCTCAAACAAAGGGCAAACGTGACATTGAGGGAGCGCAACGAAGAATGACCAGACTGATCTCTGGGATGACCGATGAAATGGGAGCAGGGTTTGGGACGACTGGGCCGTTATTCCATCGGGTTCAGAAACATGAGTGGAGATCTCCGTGAAGTATATAAAATCCTGACAATTCTCCTGGGTGGGAAGTCTAAACCAAGGTGCTACCATATTAATTACAGCGAGACAAGCTGCATTGAGATGCAAACAAATGTCAGCATGCAGATTTTAGTGAAACTAGGAAATTATCTCCCACATCAGGCTGTGGAAGACAAGACATTGAATATAAGTAAGGATTTCTAGACACGAAATGCATGGGTTTGCACTCGGTGTATGGTATGGAGATAGAGGATCAGCCCTCATTATATTGAAGGGCAAGTAAAATTGACGAACTAAAGGGCCGACTACATTTCCGACTTTGTATCTTTCCGATAGTTAATAACTTCAAATGGTTATAGTACACAGTGTTTGGGGAAAAAAATGAAGAAGCTGATTGACCATGAACTGGAATGGGGCAGGCTCAATGCATTGAATGGCCTCCACCTTTCCGGATGTTTCTATGCAGTCTGGGGGAAAAATATTTAAATGTTGCCAGAAGCTTTCCGATGTTTGGAAGTAGGTCCTGGACTGTGTTTCTCGTTCCCTTTTCCAATACCAAGTCTGGTGTCGGGTGTTCTGTCAGTGCTTATCTTTTAAGATATCGGGGCAGTTTGATGCAGTTGAATATCTTACTTGGCCGTTTCACAGACCATTGAAGTTTTTATCACACATCTGTGTGTCTGAGGTCGTTTTCAGGCCAGAACCAGGAAAACAGGGAAGATATCCTTCATGAAAGTACATTGAGGAATGAAATTGATGTTTACCATCGACATTGGTGTCAAGGTCAATATTACTGGCATGAGATTTGAAATTATCTTTAACATCCACCACCTGCCACAACATTAGTCTGGTCAGGATTAGAAATTCAGTGATATTTCCATGACAGCGCCTATCGTCAACCACACTGAGCACGTTATTTCTTTGGTGCTTGAAAGCTCTGTGAAGAAGAACCCCCACAAGTTTAACTATCGTGATGAAAGTGAGGGAGTGGCAATTAGGCAGATTGTAATTATTCTCCTCTTAAGGGACTGACCATTTTTAAGAAATTTTCCAAATTGCCAGGGAGATTCCAAAGTTGGAGCTGGAATCAAACAGCGTCCCTATGGACACGCCTTATGGTCCAGCAGAAGTCTTCAGGTCTATTGCAGGAATGTTGTCAGGGCCCACTGACTTTGTCGTACCTACTATATTCAGCTGTTTCTTGATGTGCAGCAATCGAATTATTTGAAGACGGGGATCTGTAATTCTGTGTATGTCGTCACGTAACACCTCTGGCAGAGAATGCTGCAGACATTGCATCCTTGTCTTTATAGCGATATAGAGGGCTGTTCCATTCTTCAGGGGAATGCCAAAGTAATGGTTTAGTGGTGTTAATCTAGCAGTCCTGGTAACGCTCTGATGACATGACTTCGAATCCTGTCACAGCAGATGGGGGAATTTAAATGCAATAAATGTTTAGAATTAAGAGTCTAATAATGCTCATGAATCCATTGTCGATCATTGGAAAAGCTCATCAGGTTCATTAATATCCTTTAGGGAATAAAACTTCCATTTATACCTGCTCTGGCCCACATGTGACTGCAGACTCACAGCAATGTGGTTGACTCTTAACTGCCCACTGGACAATAAATGAGACATATCCTAATCCCAAGAGTAATTGTTTGATTAAAAATAATATTTTTGCAGTCATTTTGTCTCGTCAGATGTTTCAGAGTTCAACTCCAGTTCTGACTGGCTGTGGCAGGAATGCAAAAAATTCGATCAGATCTTTTTTAAATCATTTCGCCCTCTATCTCAGATGTTATTTCTGCAATTTGGAATGTAAGCAGTTAAGTGTGGTAGCTTTCACGGTTTGTCATCAAGTTTTGGTACACTTGGTCCTGACCCTGGCACGTTTGCCTACACTCTCACTGAACCATAGATTGGTTTGATGGTAATGGTAGACTGAGGGATTATTCCCACAAAAAAGTTACAGATTGTGTTTGATTACAATTCTGCTTTTGTTCCGCTGTGGTGCACAGCACCACATGAATATGAGTTTGTGCTGAAATATCTGCAGGGCAAGTCTGCTGTCTGTCCCCGAAGGTACCCGAGACCCATACAACTATCACCCCTGTACCCATTTAGCCACTCTGATGTCTGATATGGTAACACATCCATTTCAATATTCTAATTCCTCTGAGAGTCTGTCCATGGTGTCACGTTCCGCAAAACTATGCAACATCTTCACTTAAAACCTTTCATTCAAATGTTGTTATCTTCTCTGTTTGAAATGATGTGTTTCCCTCTGTTTCTCTACCCGACTATGATTAAGAGCTCTGTCGTGTCGGTGATTCCAGCCTTATGTCGTTTCAGAACAAATGAATGTGCACACCTTGCATTATCATTCACTCCCCAGTGTACGGTGCTTCATGGTTAAACACGCATCTTTTGAATTGTTCAAAAACATCAATTTCTGGAGAAAATCAGAAGATATGGCAGCATCTGTGGCGAATGTCAAACAGAGATAACTTTTCGAGTCCAGTGGGACTATTTTTCAGAAGTACAAATGGACCGTAAAATGGGCTTTTTCAGAACTTGACAGAAGTGGAGGGGGGTGATGGGAAATAGAGGATGTGGAGGCACAATGCCACAGGAGAATGGCCATTTCGCTGTTGTGAAAGACAAACAGATATAAATTTGGTGAAAATTAAGGGGTGCATGGGGGAAATGGGTTCTCACTATTGCACCAAGATAAACAAGACCAGGCAAGGTAATAGGGAGGCCAAAAGGGAGAATGTAAGGAAAATGGAGTGCGGTCATGGTGAGGTCCAGCTGTGCAGTTATGGAATTGAACATAATCTCCTATAGGCTACACAGTCCCAAAGTATAAAATGAGGTGCTACTCGACCTTCGGTTGTGCTTCACTGAAACATTGCAGAAGCCCAGGGCTGAAATGTTCGCATCAGAGCAAGTTGGGTTATTGAAGTGGGAAGCATTGCGAACGTTAGGATAATTCCAACAGATGGTGTGACAGCTTTACTCAAAATAGTCTCCGTTTGGTTTTCCCTGTCCAAAGCAGACTGTATTCTGAACAGCAATAACAGAAAGCTGGATTGCAACATGACAAGTGAAATGCTGCTTCATATGGAAGGTGTGTTTGGGGCCTCGGACAAAGAGGAGGGAAGAGATGTTCATGCAAGTGTTTCAGATCCTGCAATTGCATGGGAAGGTGCTATGGGGGAATTCGAAAAGTGTTCAAAGTGATAAAGAATATTAAAAATGGAGAGGAACTATATGAAATGCGGACAATGATACGAAGGGGAAGATGGCAGAGGCAGAAAAAACGTTTATGGAATCGTCTACAAAAGTAGGATGGACTTAGGTTGGAAACATGAATGGACTGGTCACCCTGTTAGAAGCTCTTGTCCAGAGAAAAAGGAAAGCTTATGTAAGGATGACGCATGAAGGCTCAATTGGGCTGCTTGACAGTTTTAATTTTGCCAGTGAAGTCCTAAAGCTGTAAGTCAGAGGAGGCAGGAAGGGGATTGGCGTTGGCGGATAGGATCAAGGAAAACCCATAGGCTTTCTATAGGTTTGGCAGGAAATAAAAGAATGACTGGAAGACGTTTAGCGCCAATAGGAGTGGAGTAGTAGTGGAAAGCTGTGCGTCCGAGTCAGAGAAGGTAGTGCAAACGCTGAATGAATATTTTTCGTCGGCATTCACACTGGAAAATGAAAACGAGGATACTGAGATACACGCGACTAGACGCGATTGGATTGAGGTTCGCGAGGCGGAGTTTTTAGATATTCTGGCAAGTGTGAAAATGGATAAGTCCCCTGGCCTGGATGGGATTTAACCTGGGATTCTTTGGAAAGTCAGGGAGGAGATTGTAGAGACTTTGGCTTTGATGTCTATGTCGTCATTGTCTTCAGGTATAGTGCCAGAAGACGGTAGGGTGTTGTTCCCTCGGTCAAGAAGCTGAGTAGAGGCTACGCTGGATATGATAGACCAATGAGCATTACTTCGGTTGTGGGTAAAGTGTTGATCAACGTTATAATAGGAAGGATTTAAAATTATCTTGAAAGGAATAAATTGATTAGGGATAATCAACCCGGTTTTGTGACGGATAAGCCGTGCCTCACAAACCACATGGAGTTCTTTGAGTAGGTGACCAACAGTTGCATGAGGGTAAAGCGGTTAATGTGGCGTTTCATAACGTTCCCCACGGTCGGCGATCGCACAAAATACGGAGGGTGATTTGGCTGTTTGGATTATAAATTGGCGAGCTGAAAGATGACAAAGAGTGGAGGTTGCGAGGAAAACTTTATCCTGGAGTTCAGTTGCATTTAGTATACGACAAGGATCTCTTTAGGGGCCACTGCTTTTTGTCATTTTCATAAATGTCCTGGATGAGAGCGGAGAAGGATGGATTCAGAAATTTGTGGTTGACTTCGGTAGAGTTGTGGATCGTGCTGAAGAATGTTTTCGGCCAACCAATAATGTCTGCCTTCAGCTCGCCAATTTCTGATCCAAACCACTAAAGCACATACAATCCCATGTGTGACAAGAAGGACAGTGAGGCTTTCGAAATGGTTCAATAGAGATTTAATAGGATACTGCCGGGAATGCAGGAAAGGTCTTCCGTGGAAAGGCTGAGGAACTTGAGACTGATAAAGTTATGGAGAGAAGGTTGAGTGGTAATTAATTGAGACATATAAGATAAGAAGATGTTTAGATAGCGTAAACAGTGAACGCATTTTTTTTCGGATGGTGATTGCTCACACGAGGGGAAATAGCTTTACATTGAGGGGTGACAGACATCTGTCAGATGGCAGTGGCATTTTCTTTGATCAGAATGGAGTAAACCATGGAACCTGCAACAGGAGTAGACTGGTCACCATTAATGGTATTTAAATTGTCTTTGGATTTATATATGTATGAAAATAAAATGGTGTAGTTTAGACGGACTTCAGCTTGGTTTCACAGTTCGGCACAACGTCGAGGACCGAAGAGCCTGTACTGCGCTGTAATATTCGATATTGCATGTGTTTGATGGCGCTGTCGTGCAGGGAGTAGTGGAAGTAGATGACGAATATTCTGTGAATGTGAATTCGACTGCAGTGGGAAGTGAGGACAAAGGGATCTCTGTTATTGTTCGAGGAAGGAGGGCAAGGGGTGAGACCAGAAGCCCAGGAGTTGGGACAGTCACAGCTGGAGGCTCAGCCGACAAGATTTAAGGGGATTTCTATTTTGAAGGAAAAGGAGGTCATATCAAAGACTGCTCACGGGAATATGGTATCACCACACAAAAATGACAGAGATGCAGAAACTAGGAGAATTGAGTCACTGTCAACTGATCATGTGGTCAGCCACTTGCAGATGTTTCCCTGAATGTTAGAAATGAACCAGGCACAGAGATTGAGGATTGCTGGGTTACATCTGTTCTGAAGCAGGATGTGGAAAAAGACCGAAAGCAAGGTCAGTGGGCATGCATGGGCAGACATACAAACATATACCCAGTAACACTCAGCAATTATTGTTTTTGATCAAACAAAAAGACTCTATAAGAAGATGATGCATCCATGGTTGACAAAGTCTCTCATGGAGAGTATTCAATCACAAACTGGCGAGCATTACTGTTAGGACCGATTTAGGGGGCTTATTTCTGGGACCAGAAGCACGTGATAGGCGTGAATTTCAGCTGTGCTTCCTGAATTATCCCCAGAAGGCCCTGCACCTGCTGCTCGACCTTTTTTCCTGCTGACTTCCAACTGATTCTGGCTCGCTCTCCCTCGTGCCATTGTAGTAAGCTTTACTCAATGCTCATAACAATACCTCTGATTCCTTGTTCTCCTTCTCAAATTACAGAGCTTTCCTTGACATGATTGTCACGCAGTTCACCTTGAGCTGCTTAATTAAGTCTATCGTCCATGCACTTGCATCAATCTGAGTTTTGTGCTTCTATTCTACCTCTGGTCTCAGTGTGGTTCAGCCTTTCCATTTATGCTGTTTGACATCTTCCACTCACATTTCATTCTTGAAAGTTTACTTCTTGTAGTAAACCTTATTGAATACATCTTTCATGCTTTGTACAGAATTCATACTTTCATGCAAGTTTCAAAAAGTATATGCAGCATTCGTCTGACTTTGCTTAAGGCAAGTGTAGGCTGACCGTGTAATGGAAGAATTCCCTTTCTTGTATAGATCTGGCAGAAATGCGTTTACACTGGAGAGATCATTAGCTCCTTTAGAAAAAGAACTCAGGTCCTTGGCTTCATATTGGCACTATTAAACTTCTCATGCTGCCTTAGCATTGCAATATGAAGAAAAACAAACAACAGTATGATGTGTTCGGCGGAGTGCTGTTTACCTGTCATTTTAAATATAGTTTCAAATTTGCAGTGCTTACTTTTGAAGGCTTTTTCGTGAAGTTGTTATCACATGGAATGTAGGAGGTCGAGGAGTGACATTCTCGAAGTTTATAAAATCATGAGGGACATGGATAGGGTAAATAGCCAAAGTGTTTTCCACACTGTAGGCGTGTTCAAACATAGAGGGAAGAGGCTTAAGTTGCGAGGGGAAAGATTACAAAGGGACAAAGGGACAACTTGTTCACGCAAAAGCTTATGTCGGTATGGAATGATTTGCCAGAGAAAGAGCAAACAACATTTAAAAGACATTTGGACAATCCTATGAATTGGAACGATGAGAGGAATTTGGGCCAAGTGCAAACAGATGGGACTAATTAAGTGGGCGGCAAGGTGGCTCTATGGTTAGCACTATGCCTCACAGCACCACGGTCCTGCGTTCGATTCCCGCCGATCTCTGTGGAGGTTGCACATTCTCCCTGTGGGTGCTCCCGTTTCTTCCCCACAATCCAAAGATGTGCAGTTCAGGTGAATTGGCAATGCTAAACTGCCCACAGTGTTAATCAGGGGTAAATATGGTGTATGGGAATGGGTTTGGGTGGGTTTCTCTTCGGAGGGGTGGTGTGGATCTGCTGGGCCGAAGGGCCTGTTCCACACTGTAGAGAATGCCACGTTTGGAAAACTTTGCCATATGGACAAGTTGGATCAGAATTAGTTTCTGCGGTATATGAATCTTTACAGCTGAGAAAAAAAGGTAGAAAATATTACGGAAGTAAATTGGTAATGAATATTTGCAAAAGCATCATAAGATTTCTGTGCATATATAAGAAAAAAATCAACATGAGTGTGCGACTTTTGGCAGCACTCAAAGTTTGAAAACATTTATTGAGAACATTTGAAAGTCGTGACCGTGGAATTGAGTGCAGAGAACAGGCGGATAATTTACACCAGGACTTTACATGATTCCTCACAGCGGAAGGCACCGTAAATATTTCAATGATATAAATAAAATGGTAACTGGACGGTAGCTCATGAGATGTCTCAAACTAAAGGAACAAGTATTTTTTATCAAACTGATAAGGGTAGACAGGTCAGCAGTAGATCATAGTTGATGTTAACAGAAGTATTTAAACTTTGACTGGCATTTGTTGCAATACTGCTCACTTGCCTGGATGAGTGCAGCCCAAACAATACTCAAGATGCTTCACACCGTCCAGGACAAAGCAGCCGTTTTGACAATCAGTTCACCCATCATTCTCCAGCATCAACTCTCATCAGCATCAGTTTGTACTATCTCCAAGCTGCACTGAAATGATTCATCAAAGGTCCGCAGACACCATTTGCAAAACCATGACCACGTCTATCCAGGTGGACAAGGGCAGAAGATGTCAGGGAATACCACCATCACTTGGTCACCAGCTGCTCACAATAGACATTCAGCATACGGTTGATTGAATCAAATGTAATATAACCCAGTTTGCTGACAGTACGAAAGGACGTTGGATTGTGAGTGTGTGAACTGGATATTAAAAAAATCTCCATGGTGATGGAGGCAAGTGGAGTGAATGTGGAACGACTTGGCAGAAGGATAATACTGTGGGTAGATGTGACGTTGCGCCCATTGGTGAGAACAATAGATTTCAGCCTACTATTTTGAAAGTGGTTGGTTGAAAAACGTTATTGTACAAAGTGAATTATGCTCTTTGATGTTTCGTTCTGAGACATCTGAGGTCCATGCAGGGCAGTGAGTTCTAAAGTCAGAGGTCGGTACTGAGAATGGCATTGGAAGTGTGCAAACTGGCCCTTCAGACCAACAAGTCCACACCGACCGTCCGAACAGCAAGCCACCCAGACCCGTTTCCCTTTGGCTAATGCACTTAACACTGTGGACAATTTAGTGTGGCTAATTCATCTGACCTGCACATCTGTGGACTCTTGTACATAGACCAAGCAAGTGTGAAGCTGTAACATTGCAAAGAATCTGAGTCTTCCTGCACGCCAATCGCTGAAAATGATATACCAGGAAAACGAAGCAGTTAAAAATTAAATGTCGTGTGAACCTTTTATTCATGGGCATTTGAGGACAGGTGTTGGCGTGCCTATCTGCAGCGGTACATGGCTTTGGTGTGACCTTGTCTCGAACGTTGTTCAGTATTGTGTGCAGTCTTGGTCTCCTTATCTACCAAAGAACAAATCTGACATTGAGTGATTGCAACGAAGGATAACCAGTCTGACCTCTACGATGACAGGCTCTTTGTGTAAGCAGAGTTTGAGTCGACTGGGCCTGTATTCCATGGGTATCGGAAAATGAGTGGAGAAATCAGTGAAATATCTAAATCAGGGCAGGACAAGTCAGATTGGAATCAGGGACGATAATTCCCCTGACTGGGACGTCTAACATAAAGGGACCACAGTGTTAGGTACAGGCAGGCCATTCTACACTGAGATGACAATAAATGCCTACACTCAGAGACGGGGCAAACTGTGAAGTTTCTCCCACATAAGGCTATGGAAGGCTATGGAAGCTAAGACAGTTGATATCAATTAAGACGTACAGACACTAAAGGGGTACGGAGGGAGAAGGAATATTTTGTTGTGATAGAGAATTAGCTATCTATGGGGTAGAAAACTCTTTGGACTGAAGGGAAACTTGTAGTTCCTACTTCACATTTTTGCAAAGAGCAATCACAACAAGTAATACATGTCTTGCGTGAGAAAAATACATTGGGAAGATGCTCAGTCATGTCCTACAATGGGGGAAGGTTAATTTGTTGAACGACCTATTCCTTTCTTAATGTTTCTGTGCAGTCTATGTGAATGTTCTATAAATGTTGCAACAAGCTCTCGAATGTAGGAAGGAAGACTCTGCAGGGTCGGCTGGACTGTATTTCCAATTCCTTTTTCCGACATCAAGGCTGTTGACGGGTGTTCTGACCGACTTAACCCGTTAAGGCCTCGGAGCACTTTGCTATAGTTGAGTCTCTTGTTTTGCCGTTTCAGACACCATTGTATGGTTTATCACATGTCTGTGTGTCTGCAGTCACTTTTCAGTCAGACCACGAAAACACGGAATATTTGCTTCCTGAAAGTACATTGGGGAAGCAGATGAGAGTTTACAAACGACATTGGCTTCAACGTGACTATTACTGACACCAGAGTTTAGATCTTGATTTTTTTAACTTGTACTGAACTTCCACCAGTTGCCAGAGCATTAGCCTGGTGAGGATTAATTTTCCAGTGACATTTTCACAATCTCCACGTGTATATCTACCGCCAGCCACACTGAGCGGGATATTTCTGTGCTTCTTAACAGCGCTGAAAAAAATAACTTCCAGAGGTTTGACTGTTGTGATGAGATCGAGGGGTGCGAATTGGTCAGCCTGTGATTATTCCCCTCTTTGGTGACTGGACATAGTTGAGTAACTTTCCATATTGCCAAGGAGATGTCAGAGTTTGTGCTGGAATGAAACAGCTTCCCCAGGGACACGGTTTGTTGTGCAGCACAAGTCTTCACTCCTGTTGCAGGAATGGTGTCAGGGCCCATTGTCTTTGTCGTATCTATTGTGATCATCTGTCTCTTCATATCACGGTCAGCGAATCAAATTGATTGAATATGGATATCTGTGATTCTGTGGTGAGTGTGAGTTGGATCGTCGAGACAACACTTCTGTCTGAAGATATTGCAGATACTACATCCTTGTCTTTTACACCGATGGAAAGGGCTGTTCCATTATTTAGCAACGGTATGTTTGTGAAGACGTCTCCTTCAGTGAGTTGTTTCCATCACCATTTACGACTGGATGTAAAATGACTCTTCGTCTGTTGGTGTTGGGAACATTTCGCCCTCTCTATCATATGTTAGTCCTGCTGTTTGGAATGTAAGCGGTCAAGTGCGTTAGCTTCTGTTCCCTAGATGCTGCCTGACCTGCTGTGCTGTTCCAGCAATAAAGTTTCAGCTTTCACGGGTTGCCATCAGGTGTAGGTACACATGGTTCTGACCCTTGATTATTCACCTACACTCATTCCTCAACCATAGATCGGCTTGATGGTCATAGTAGACTGAAGAATTATCTCAGCCAGAAAGTTACAGATTGTCGTTGAATATAATTCTGCAGCTACTGCTGTGGTCCACAGCACCAAATCAATGTCAAGAATACTCTAAAAACGTTCGGAGATTATTGAAAGTATTTAAAGAGAATATTTGACCTGGAAATGCATTGAGGGCTTTGGAGAATTGGTGAAGAAAGAGACGTTTTCAAGTGAAAGACGCTTCGAGACATTCAAAAAGCAAAATGACGGTTCAGTCCAAATTGTCCATGCTCACCACGTTTTCTAAACTGAATTCATCCGATTTGCCTGCACTTGGCACATACCTCTTTGAAACTATGATTCCTGTCCCCATTCAATTGTGTTTTACATGTTGTAATTGTCCCCGCCTGTGCCACTTCCACTGACATCTCGTTACATATGCACACCACCCTGTCTGAGAAACAGCTGCATCTTATTTACCTTTTAAATCTCTCGCCTGTCAACTGATCCTGCTGCATCTTCTTTACCTTTTAAATCTCTCGCCTGTCAACTTATCCTGCCTGGTTTGGACACCTGTACCGTCCAGTAAAGATACACCCTATCCATGTCCCCTATGCTCTTATCAACCTCTGCAAGGTCACCTCATCACCACCCACGCAAAAGGGGAAAATAATCCCGCACTATCCATTCTATCCTTATATCTCAAAGCTCCCGTCTCCATTACATCATTTAAAATATTGTGCGGAGAAACAGAGTTAATTTGTCGGGTCCAGTGACCCTTCCTCAGATCTCTAAGGAATAAAGCAAATATCTTAACTAGTGGTACTGCAATTTTTTTCCCGTGCTTCCCACAATGACTTGGCATACACAAACAGGTCTTGGGTATTGATCAACTGCTAAGCATTTCAAGACCTCCAGCACTTCAACTTTTGTAACGTAGCCTCCTTTCAAAACATCACTACGTGGATTCCTTTCCCCGATTTCACTCGCTTGAATGTCTTTCCCCACAGTAAATATTCATGAGGTATATTTGTATAGGACCTCACACATCGGCAGAAATAGACTGTAAGGCAGAGGAGTGGGGAAGGTTGAGTCGTTGTGAGGAATGTGAACCCAGCTTGGCCAGACACTTATGAACTGTTTTGTTGAACTGTCAACTATGTTCCTGTTTTTTTTCACTTTAATAGGAAGCGATGAAATGTTTTATATTGTAATGTTGTTTTCTTTATTTTTCTGCTTTGTGCCAGGATTCTGACCCTGGGTGATTCGGATGGGGGTGGGTAAGGCAGGGTGGGGAGCTGTTACCTTTGTCTGTCAGTTCGCATCACATATGGCGACTTGTAACATTTTTACTGTCCTCATGTGAGTGCATAGAATAATAAATCTAATAAACCTAATTATTCTCCTATGAATAATCGCGAATAGGTTGCAGATGGTTTAGGGTGCGAGGGGAAAGATATAAAAGTGACGTGAGAGATAACCTTTTCACTCAGAGGGTGGTGCGTGTATGGAATGAGCTGCCAGAGGAAATGATGGAGGCTAGTACAGTTGCAACATTTAAAAGGCATCTGGATTGGTTTAACAAAAGTAAGGGTTGAGAGAGATATGGGCCAGGTGCTGGCAGGTGGGAATAGATTGGGTTCGGATATCTGGTCGGCATGGACGAGGTGGACATAGGGTTCGTTTCCGTGCTGTACATCTCAATGACTCTATGACATAAATGGCTTTTCAATTTTTAAGGGGCTCTATTCTCTCCCTGGTTACACTTTTGCCATTCATATACGTGTGGAATCTTGTCTGATTCTGCAAAAACTATTTGCCAAAGCTGTCTCATGCCCCATTTTCCTCTCCCGATTTCTCCCATAAGTATACATCCTCCATGCTCCTTAATGGTTTAATTGACCCCCGCTTCCTAGGTCTGACATATGCATCCTTCTTTTTTCCTTGACCAGAGTCTCTACCATGTTTTGTTTCCTACTCCTGCTAACATTGCCCTTGACACTGACTGGAACATAGTGTCACTGGACTCTCATTTTGTCGCTTCTGAAAGAGTCTCACTTGCCGGATGTCCCTCTACCTGTGAACAGTTTCCCTGAATAATTTTTGAAAGTTCCTGCCGAATACCGTCTAAATGGTCCTTGCCCCAATTTATAATATAAACTTCTGGATCGGCACTATCCTTTTGCAGAACTATTTTCAAGCTAATAGAATTATGGTCACTGGTTTCAAAGTGCTTTCACTGCAACAGGGTGTTCATCTGCCCTCTTATTCTCTAATTGCTAAGCGAAGGATGATATTCAACTGGAAAAGATGAAGAAGAAATTTACAAGGATGTTGCGTTAAGTCAACAGTCTGATATACAGAGAGAGTTCAGACAAGGTAGGAATTTGTTTCTTTCCAGCAAAGGAGACTGTGGTGTCTCGTCTAGAGGTGCATTTTATGGATGAATATAAGGTCATAAGAGGCATGTATATGGTGAATGAACACATTTTTTTTCCCCAGGATTGGGAAAGCGAGGATGAGAAAGCATCAGTGTAAAGTTCGAGGGGAAAGGAGAAAAGGGAACCTGAGGGACAACGTTTTTATACAGAGGGTTGTATTCATGCAGAATGAGCTACGAGCGGAAGTGGTTGAGATGGGTCTGTTAACAACATTGCAAAGGCATTTGGACAAGTACATGGAGAGGCAATGTTACAGAGGATATGGGATACGTGCAGGGAAATGGGACTACGTGAGTGTACATGTTCATCGGAATACATCAGTTTCGTCCAAAGTACCATGTCTGTATGAATCCAACACACCCATTGCTGCCCCGAAAACAACCACTGGGCTTGTTTCCGGAAAGTTCAATCAATTCTCACTATAATTTGGAAAAGTACATCAACAAAATGTCATAAAATTCGTCTCAAATTATTCCAAAATGCCTGGATACAACTGTACTGTTTTGGTCTGCATATTTGCCTTTGTTGGACACATATCTTGTCCACGTTTATAGGTCAGTGCAGTGTTATGGTCTGCATAACGCCTGGTACTAGAAGGCTGGTACAATTGCAACATGTAAAAGTAATTTGGATGGGTATATGAATATGAAGTTTTTGGAGGGATATGGGTAGGGTGATGGCAGGTGGGAATAGATTAGGTTTAGATATCTAGTCGGCATGGACGGGTTGGACCGAAGTGTCTGTTTCCATGCTGTTCATCTCTATGACTCTATATCTAGTCCGTGTTTCTCGATGAATGCATGTTTTAAAAAATTCTCAAGGTCAGGTTCGTAGGAGAGTAGTCTGACACAGAACAAACGACCAAGAGGCGAGTCTGCTAGAATATGAGCATTTTATTCCCCGCAGCGTCGCCACAACCAGGTCTCATACTTACAACGGGTCTGGCTTATACTCACTCTACATGTTACCGGAACTGGGAGCCGTCAGTTCTCGTAGAGCAGTTGCCAACAACCCACGCTCGGCGGTTAAACGTAACCCCGGAGCAGACTCCCGGGTCTGGCTTATACTCACTCTACATGTTACCGGAACTGGGAGCCGTCAGTTCTCGTAGAGCAGTTGCCAACAACCCACGCTCGGCGGTTAAACGTAACCCCGGAGCAGACTCCCGGGTCTGGCTTATACTCACTCTACATGTTACCGGAACTGGGAGCCGTCAGTTCTCGTAGAGCGGTTGCCAACAACCCACGCTCGGCGGTTAAACGTAACCCCGGAGCAGACTCACCGAACTGGAGACTTTTCCAGCTGATATACTCTTTTCCAGATATAAACATTCATGTGAACAGCAGAGCAAGGCTAAAAAACACATTCCATTCTGGTTACATACAGATAAGAAGATTCACACGGGGAGGTGTGTAATAAGATTCACACGGGACTAAGCAACACCTCCATTCCGGTTAGATTCACACATGTATTGGGACATAATTTTTAACCGTTTCACCACATTCCACTGCTTGGCCCAATACATGTGTTACATTATGATTGACACATGTATTGGGACATAATTTTACACCACATTCCACTGCTTGGCCCAATACATGTGTTACATTATGATTCACACATGTATTGGGACATAATTTTACACCACATTCCACTGCTTGGCCCAATACATGTGTTACATTATGCTTAATTCAGTTCAATTCGTTTCAGTTAATTTCAGTTCAGTCAATTCAGTGTAGTTCAATTCAGCTCAGTTCAGGTCTGTTCAGTTCAATTCAATTGTGTTCAATTCAGTTCCGTCCATTTCAATTCAATTTAGCTCAGTTCCATTTTGTTCCGTTCAATTTGATTCACTTCAGTTCCACTCAGTTCAGTTCAGTTCAATCCCATTCAATTCTGTTAACTCCGCTTCAGCTTTTTGGACATGCCCACATCCTCCGCTGTACCCCAGGCAAGGGGTTCTTCGGCAGGACTGGGATCCTCTCAAGGGTGGACAGCAGCGACCCTGGGGTTCCTCCGGTCGCCCCCCACCATTTCTCAAACAAACTGCCACGTCATGCCACGGTCCATGCCATCCCGGGACGGTCGGGACCTCCACAGTTTGTTCTTCTGGTTTCTTAGTCTTTTTCCAAAACATTGTTCTGTATCAAAATCTCTCCTCAATTGCGATTGACCCTGCTCGCAGCGCCAAAATGTTTTAAAAAATTCTCAAGGTCAGGTTCGTAGGAGAGTAGTCTGACACAGAACAAACGACCAAGAGGCGAGTCTGCTAGAATATGAGCATTTTATTCCCCGCAGCGTCGCCACAACCAGGTCTCATACTTACAACGGGTCTGGCTTATACTCACTCTACATGTTACCGGAACTGGGAGCCGTCAGTTCTCGTAGAGCGGTTGCCAACAACCCACGCTCGGCGGTTAAACGTAACCCCGGAGCAGACTCCCGGGTCTGGCTTATACTCACTCTACATGTTACCGGAACTGGGAGCCGTCAGTTCTCGTAGAGCAGTTGCCAACAACCCACGCTCGGCGGTTAAACGTAACCCCGGAGCAGACTCCCGGGTCTGGCTTATACTCACTCTACATGTTACCGGAACTGGGAGCCGTCAGTTCTCGTAGAGCAGTTGCCAACAACCCACGCTCGGCGGTTAAACGTAACCCCGGAGCAGACTCCCGGGTCTGGCTTATACTCACTCTACATGTTACCGGAACTGGGAGCCGTCAGTTCTCGTAGAGCGGTTGCCAACAACCCACGCTCGGCGGTTAAACGTAACCCCGGAGCAGACTCACCGAACTGGAGACTTTTCCAGCTGATATACTCTTTTCCAGATATAAACATTCATGTGAACAGCAGAGCAAGGCTAAAAAACACTTTCCATTCTGGTTACATACAGATAAGAAGATTCACACGGGGAGGTGTGTAATAAGATTCACATGGGACTAAGCAACACCTCCATTCCGGTTAGATTCACACATGTATTGGGACATAATTTTTAACCGTTTCACCACATTCCACTGCTTGGCCCAATACATGTGTTACATTATGATTCACACATGTATTGGGACATAATTTTACACCACATTCCACTGCTTGGCCCAATACATGTGTTACATTATGATTCACACATGTATTGGGACATAATTTTACACCACAATGCAGTGTTGTGGTCTGCACAGCACCCCGTGCTGGACAGATATCGAGTCTGAATTTATGGTCCAATGTACTCATGTGGTCTGCATAGCTCCCTGTGCAGGACAGATATCTCACCCCGTTTTATAGGTCAATGCATGGATGTGGTCTGCATACCTCTCTTTGCTGGACAGATATCTAGTCCGGGTTTATAGATCAATGCACGGCCATGGTCTGCACATTGTTGCACTCTGAGTGGACTGATGGTGTGGATCAAGTAGAGCTTGCTCAACGCAGTGCTCAATGCTGAATACATATCTCCTCGGGATTTCTGGTACATGGGCTGGTACTGCAAGTGAGATTGAGAACCGGATATAAGTAACTATTTCAGCTGATCTAACAATGTATTTATTTTATGTTTCCATTCTTGTGGTTGGACCTTCCGTATCTCACTGTACTAATGTTAAACTGTGCCCATGCACAGTTCATCATGTTGGTGTATACACACTGTCTTGGCAGCAGCCACATCCTCTTCATTTGGAAGCAGCCAACCATTCTCATCGTCTTCGGGTCTCCACGGAGAAAGAAAGGATGAACTCTCAGATAAAGGCAGACCCTTTTATACATGGCTTAAAACACTCTCCCCCTCATCACTACCCACCATCAACCGACGATATGAAATTATCCCGTGTATACCGACAGCAATGGCTCCACGGTGAACGGCATGAAGCAGACCATCAAGGAGATGGAGCAACCCTTCCCATTACTGTAAGGAACTGAGTGAACCCTCCAGTACACACTGTCAAAACATACAGTAATCTGTCTCCATTTATGAAATATTCAACCTTTTATTCTGCCTGAAAAATCACAGATTCATAGTTACCCATATTATATACCAACGAACAGTTATTGACAATTGCGTATCCAATTAGAGATTCTCTACCTCCTCTTGATAACTGAGTTTCCAGCCTATTTTAGTTTCATCCACAAATTTAGCTACTGTTTCGTTACATTTACCAAAACGATTGAAATAGTTTGCAAATAGTTGAGTTCTCAGCACCGGTCACTGTGTCATAGTGAATCTGTGTTAATCTGATAAAGACTAATTTATCCCGAATTTATCCCTGCTTCTGGCTCAGTAACCAGTCCTCCCCGTATTCCTGTGTCACAGTTTTCAAAGGCTGAATATTCCCTTCCATTTGGCGTGTAACAGACATGAGACGTTAAAAGATCTGCTCCAGTTGCTGAGTAACAGCCCCGAATGCCTGAACAGGCTCATTCTGTTCCATTTTAAAACTCTTGATGGGCTGAATCATTTGCTTCAGGATAGGTGCAGGTTTTGAATGGTGCTGAATATTTTGAAACCATCAGTAAACAATCCACTTCTTCTTTATCGTGGAGGCAAGGTCATTGATGCTGCGGTTGCTAATAGCCCACAGTGACTCATGGATAATCAGTTTCCATTTGTCAGTACTACAGAGGAGGAGTTGCCACATGGCACAGGAGGTTGTATCTTCAATATATAAGGCTGAACCTTTTCCTCTGCCAGGACTGTGAGCTGGCTGCTCCTACATCTCTGAAAAGTATTTTGTTGATAATGTGTCCCTCTTGTTGGTTCCTCCATCACTTCCCACAGTCTGGCTGCTGTGTTTTAGAGGTCTCGACATACTCAGTCAGTGGTGAGCCTGTGGGGATACTCTTGGTGATTGACATTGAAGTCCCACACCAAAGGTCCGTCCTCTGTCATTGTAGCAATGAATAAAAGCTAAAAAGAAGTCACAGCATAGGAACAAGCCCTTCGGCCTTCCAAGCCTGTGCCAATTCACACCCTCGAACTAAACCTGTCGCCTATTTTCCAGCGATATGTATCCCTCTGCTCACTGCCGATTCATGTATCTGTCTTGATAGATCTAAAATGGCGCTATTGTATGCTCCTCTGTTACCCCCACTGGCAATGCATTCCAGGCAACGTGCCCGCCACATGAAAAATTTTCCACACATATCTCCCTTAACCTTTTCCCCTCTCACCTGGAATTCGTGACTCCTAGTAATGGAGTCCCCACTCTGGGGAAAAAAAGGATCTGACTTTCCAACCTGTCTACACCTCCCATGATTTTCTCGATCTCAGTCTGGTCCCCCTCAATCCATGTCTTTCGAAGGAAAATAATTCTAATATATTCAATCTCTCTTCGTAGCGTGCGCCCTCCATACCAGGCAACATCCTGGTGAACATTCTCTAAACCCTCTTCAAAATACCCAAATTCCTTTGCTAATGTGGCGACCAGAACTGTGCGCAGTATTCCAATCGGGGCCAAACCGTAGTCCTATACAACTGCAACATGACTGGACAACTCACAAAACACCGTTCAATGAAGGAAAGTTTTCTGTATGCCTTCTTGATTACGCTATTGCACTACGTTGCCACCTTCAGAGAACAGTAGACCTCTGCACCCAGATCTCTCTGTGCTTCAATTTCTCCCAGGACTTTGCTTGTTTACCATGTCGTACACTCCAGAATTAGGTCTTCCAAACTGTAGCACCTCACATTTGCTCGGATGGAACTCTATTTGCCATTTCTCTGCCCACACTCCAAATGTATCTGTATTCTGCTGTATTCTCAGACAGTTCCATTCACTATCTGCTATGGCACCAATCTTAGTGTCATCTGAAAACTTGCTAATCCGTGTTCAAGGATGCTGCAAAGACATCTGGTATCGCTGCAACAAATTCGTCTCTCGCTTCCTTCACTAATTGGGATAGATCCCATCTGGACCTGGGGACATGTCACCTTAGTGCCTTTTAAAGTATCCAACACTTCTTCCGTCCTTGTGCTGACTTGACCTAGAGTAATCAAACATTCATCCTTAACCTCAACATTTGTTATGTCCCTCTCTTCTGTCAGTACCGACTCACAGTACTCATTCAGAATCTCAGCTATTTTTTTCTAATTCCACCCATAACTTTCCTACTTTGTTCATGAGTGGGCCTACCCTGTCCCTTGGTACCATCTCAATCCTATATACGAATAAATGCTTTTGGAATTTTCCTTAACCCTGCTTGCTGAAGTTATATCATCATCCCTTTCAGACCTCTTAATCCCTCGTTTCAAATTGGTCCTATTTTACTGACATCCTTCCAAAGCTTCATTTGCTTTAAGTCGCCTCGACGTAACAAATGTTGCTTTTATCTTCTTAGCTCCTCTCTCAATTCCACCCGTCCTCCATGGCTCCATAATCTTGCCATTTCCATTCTTCATTTTCGCAGGAACATATTTCTCATGGACTCTAATCAATCTCTCTTTAAAAACCTCACTAATATCAAATCTGGATTTATCCTCAAAGAGTTGCTCCCAATCCACATTCCCCAGCAGCCGAATCTTGCCACAGTTGGCCTCCCAACAATTAAGAACTCTTCCTATCCGACTACTCTCGATTTTGTCCATGGCTGTTTTCTAACTTACAACAATGTGATCACCACTGACAAAGTAATCCCTTACGGAAACTTTAACCACCAGTCCAGTCTTATTCCCCAACACCAGGTCCATATAGACTCTTCCCGACTTGGATATTAACATGCCGCCCTTGAAAACACTCTTCTTTGCTCATTACAAATTCTGCTCTATCTAAACGTGATTTGAGGAGCCGGTGTTGGACTGGGGTGGACAAAGTTATAAAATCGCATGACATCAGGTTATATTTTAACATGTTGATTTGGAGGCACTGGCCTTCGAAGTGTTCCTCCTTTAACCAACTGCTGAAGAAGCAGCGCTTCGAAATTTAGCGTCTCCAAATAAACATATTGGACCACACCTGTTGTTGAGTGATATTTTGTGAAAGGAAATCAAATTTTATTTTGAGAGATTAAGAACGCATACAAGAAATTGTATGCTATGCAATACTGTGGTCATACTTTAACAATTGTGCTGACTTACTCTAGGCTTGTGCAGTGCTAATGACACTTCATATAAAACAGACAACTTCCAGTAGGATTACCAACGCGAAGCCAATATCTGCCCATCGAAAAAGGGCATTCATACAGCAACAACTATCATTTTCTTTAGAGGCTGAATTAACCATTTTTCTTTTTAAAAAAAGCACTATTAAAGCAGAAACCATGGGAAATATTGCCATTTGAAGCACCAGTGTTTCCTCAAAAGCAGCAACTTCCTGGAAGTTGTCTTTAAAACAAAATAACAAAGTAATGGTGGTCTTATTTCCTTGCAGTATTGGAACTAAACTTAATACAAACAAAACAAAACTGAGGGGGAAAGAGTTGGCTGCCCAGTTGACTCACTAAAATTGGTGACGTAATATGACTGGGCTTTGCGGCATTGGATCAATCAATTTCACATTCTGTACACAAGTGCACTAGTAGCAGCACAAAGTATCAATGGAATTTTCTCCAATTTCCTGTTCAGTCATAACTTTTGTCAAAAGTCTGAATGTATTTGCAACAAAATAAGACGTAATTGTATTTTATCAGAACTGCCCCATTTTCACTATTGTCTAATTTCTTTTATCTTTAGGCCAGTCCCATCATTCCTTTACAGCTGCCTTTCAATAACTGGTGACAGAGTTTTAAAACTTACTCTTAGAAGTCATAATCATGACTCTTTAGCAGTATCAAATCTCATCATATTAAATAATCATTGTGATGTTTAATTAACTCCAATTAAACCAGTAACACGGTGTGAATTCCAGTCAATGCTGGGAAAATTAAAATATCCTATCACCAGCACTCTGTTTCTTGTATATGTTCCATATTCTGTATAAATATTCGTACTTTGATCTCACGCACACTGTTGGGCGGCCTGTAAATCACGCCCAACATTGCTACCGCACCATCCCTATTTCTGAGCTCTGCCCATATTGCCTCCAGATCGAGTCTCCATAATGCCCTCCTGCAGCACAGCCGTGATTAGATTAGATTAGATTAGATTAGATTAGATTTCTTACAGTGTGGAAACAGGCCTTTCGGCCCAACAAGTACACACCGCCCCGCCGAAGCGCAACCCACCCATACCCCTACATTTACCCCTTTCCTAACACTACGGGCAATTTAGCATGGCCAATTCACCTGACCTGCACATCTTTGGACAGTGGGAGGAAACCGGAGCATCCGGAGGAAAACCACGCAGACACGGGGAGAACGTGCAAACTCCACACAGTCAGTCGCCTGAGTCGGGAATTGAACCTGGGTCTCTGGCGCTGTGAGGCAGCAGTGCTAACCACTGTGCCACCGTGCCGCCCAGATATTCCCTCTGATCAGTATTGCAACTCCTCCACTCCTTTTACCTCCTTCGCTTTCTGCCTGAAGCATCTTTCTCGTGGGGCATTTAGTTGCCAATCTTACCTTAGCCTCAAACAGTTCTCAGTAATAACAATAAGATCATGCTCCCAAATACCCATCCAAGCACGGCGTTCATCTGCCTTACCTACTATACTTCTAACATTAAAGCAAATACACCTGAAACCACCTGTTGCTTTGTGTTCATAGTCCGCTTCGTGCCTCATCTTACCTTAGTCAAGCTGACTTCATGATCTCGTTTCTGACAGGCTTAAGTTACGACCCCCTTACTGTCCACTAAACTGCCCATTTGGTTCCAACACCCCCTGCAACATTAGTTTAAATCCTCCAAAACAGCGTTTACAAAAGTACCCCTCAGGACGTTGGTTCCAGTCCAGCGCAGGTGAAGACCGTCCAATTTGTAATAGTCCCTCTTCTCCAAAAACTAGTCCCAATGTCGCCAAAATGTGATCCTCTTCCTCCTCCACAATCTCTCAAGTCACGCATTAATCCTGCCTATTCTATCATTCCTACTACGACTAGCACTGGTCGCCATCCTGATATTACTATCTCTAAAGTTCAACATTTTAACTTGGCTCATAACTCCCTAAATTCTGCTTGTATGACCACATCCCGTTTTTCAACCTGTATCAGGGTTGCCGATATGCACCATGACAGCTGCTTCAGTGCTTCCGCCGATTTTTTTCAACATCGAGGAGAACTGAGTTATCACCGAGGGGTGGTTTGGAGCGCAGTAGATGTGCATCGGCCAGAGGTTTCCTGACAATATCTGAACTATTACTATTAGATTTATCGGGTTCCACAATCAATGCTGGGGAATTCCAGCGTAACTCATTTCCTGACTGTATACCACGGTGTCCCCATCACTGGTGGGTCTGTCCTGCCGTTGGGGCAGGGTATACCCAGGGATGGTGATGGGGCTTAATAAAACGTCAAATATCGGGTCTGATTCTGAGAGTGTGGTGATGCCAGAATGTTTCCTGACTGGGTCAATATGAGGAACAAAGATGACAATGTATCAGGGAATAATCGGGTAAAGGGCTGAATGAAAGGCAGTCTGTCTAAATGTGTGTTGTATTATCGAACGAAATTGAGGAAATTAATGTATATATTGAGGTAAATGAGTGTGATTTAATGGCATTAGAAAGAAATGGTGACAGGATGACTGATATTGGGAACTGAATTTCGAGAACATGTACACCTGGAAGTGTTCTACCAAACTGTAAAGGAGGTGGAGAAGATCTCCGAGTAAAGGAGGGCATCTCTACGATCGAAAAAGGGGATCTGAAATCAATTGGTTCAAGGCATTACACAGATGATTTAGTGTTCAGAAACAAGTGCAGTGTGTCAAAGTTCACAGACGATATTAAGATGAGTTGTACTACAAAGTTTGCAGAGGACAATGTAAGTCTGCAGAGTGATATAGATAGGTTAACCAAGTTGGCAAGCGTCTGGCAGATGGAGTATGATGTTTGTCAATTTGCGGTTGTGCATTTTGCTCGGAATAATAGCAAAATGCACTATCATTTAAAGGGTTAACAACTGGATCATGCTGCTGTGCAGAGGGGCCTCGTGTATAAATCACAAAAAAGTTGGTTTGCAGGTTTAGAAGGTAATAAAGTCCTTCATTGTCAAAAGGATGCAGGATAAAATCAGGGAGGATTTGTTATAATTGCTTATGGTGTTGGTGAGTACACACCTGCAGTACTGTGTATAGCTTTGGTCTCCTGACTTGAGAAATGATGCACTGGCACTGGATGGAGTGTAGAGTGTAGATAGGGTTGACTGCGTGGATTCCGGAGTTGAGAGGGTTGCCGGATGAGTGCACATTGAGTAGACTGGTATATACTCATCAGAATTTAGAAACATGAGGGGGAATGTTATCGAAAAACATCAAGAGAACAAATATGATAGCAACAGAGAGCGCTTTTCCCACGGGCGGGTGAAACACGATTTCGGGGACACTGCCTGAAAATAAGGAAGAGCAGATTTCGCATTGACTAATCCAAAGGATTGTGAATCTGTGGAATAAAAAACCCAGTGAAGCAATCGGGGCTACGTGGTTGCATGTTTTTAGGGGAAAAACATGAAGGAATTTGAACATTGCAGGAAATGAAGCTTGTAGGTGGAACTGAGTCTATGAAAATATCAGTCATGATTGGATTGAATGGCACAGCCGGTTCGCTGGGGCAGATAGTCTAATCCTGGTCTTATTTCTTATGTTCTTTTGCTTTGCACTAATCTTATTGTTTTTGTGTAAAACGTACCAGTTGATTTGAGTTTGGGTAGAAATTTGCACTGGAAGGCGGAATGGATCTCACCAACTCCTCACATTGTTTGGTTTTCGAGCCCACACAATGCAAGTCAAATTGGGTTTCCCTTAGTTCTTTCGACACAACATTCCCAGAGCACCCCCCCCCCCCCCACACTCAGCAAAGAATCTGGAATTACCCAGCCTCCCGGGAATCAGTGCCATCTTTTAAAGCCCATAATGCACTGGGACACGCACAGTCCATGTGGAGCTCCCGTGCAAAGCCCCTGATATTGAGCCTTTAAATGGGAACATTATACCCCTCCCTAAACCCAGATTGTGCACATGGGCATAGATCCCCTCCTGGGAGGGCAGGGTCAAAACCAGGACTTGCACTTCCCCCAGGACCAGTGTGGGGGGCCATGGCACCAGACCATGCCTGCCTGATCTGAATTTTCCCTTGAGTGACAGCAGTCTCAACCATCGAGTGGAATATACAGCATTTTAGGGAGATCATTGTCCTTCACCCTCCATAAGTTTAAGTGCGGCTCACGGAGATTGTCACCATTCCCCTTGATGAGAATGAATAAGAGGCAGCTAGATTATCATGAGATCAAGGAAGGCTTCAGGAAACATCTCACTGACTGCACCAATAATCTCAACACAGCCCACAGTGCTCAGATTAGACACAAATATTTTGCCCAGGGCTTAGAAACACCAAGTCCAGAAAAATATATATACAGGCAAGAAATTATAAATCAAAGGTAAAACTGTGGAGCAAATTTTGTGCATACTTCAAACAGGAAATTAGCTATTCCAGACATTGCTGATGCAAGTCAGTTGGTCTGGTCGTAGCTGTAGGAAAAAAAGTAGAGATAATATTTCAAATCTGGGAACCCTTCATCAGAACACTTTTTGTTTCCCATCTCCAGCATCTGCAGTGATTTGTTTTATATTAGATTGACAAGTATTGTTCGGGATTAGTGGTGCTGGAAGAGCACAGCAGTTCAGGAAGCGTCCAAGGAGAAGTACAATCGACGTTTTGGGCAAAAGCCCCTCATCAGGAATAAAGGCAGAGAGCCTGAAGCGTGGAGAGATAAGCTAGAGGAGGGTGGGGGTTAGGAGAAAGGAGCATAGAGTACAATATGTGACTGGGGGAGGGGATGAAGGTGATAGGTCAGGGAGGAGGGGGTGGAGTGGATAGGTGGAAAAGAAGATAGGCAGGTAGGACAAGTCCGGACAAGTCATGGGGACAGTGCTGACCTGGAAGTTTGGAACTAGGGTGAGGTGGGGAAAGAGGAAATGAAGAAACTTTTGACTCCACATTGGTGCCCTGGGGTTGAAGTGTTCCGAGGCGGAAGATGAGGCGTTCTTCCTCCAGGCGTCCGGTGGTGCGGGAGCGGCGGTGAAGGAGGCCCAGGACCTCCATGTCCTCGGCAGATTGGGAGGGGGAGTTGAAATGTTGGGTCACGGGGCGGTGTGGTTGATTGTTGCGGGTGTCCTGGAGATGTTCCCTAAAGCGCTCTGCTAGGAAGCGTCCAGTCTCCCCAATGTAGAGGAGAGCGCATCGGGAGCAACAGACAAAACACGACATGGTTGAAGAGCTTCAGCTTTTGTTCGTACGATATTAATGGATGATTTGGTCAAGGAAGAAGGGGAAAGGGTAACGGCAAAACTGCAGGAGATGGAGCGGTGACAGGCGGAGGACAGACCTATCAGCGTTTGGCTGGGGTGAGGGGTGTGTAAATCCTCGGGTGAAGGAAAAGAAGGTCATGTTTGAGGTACCCGAATAGAATTTAGAAACATCTGAACACGTGACAAATCCAGAGGAAAGTGGGTGAATGCAGTCACTCTCCGTTGACCATTGCGTTGCCATAGTGGCTCAGTGGTCAGAACTGTGCCTTGGACCGGCTTTGATTCTACCCTCGACTGGCTGCCTGTGTGGGGTTTTCACATTGTCTCCGTGTCTGCGTGTATTTCGCCAGGTGTTCCGTTTTCCTTCCACACTCTAAACATCCGCAGTTTCGTTGGACGGGCATTTGAGGAATTGCACTGCATTATTCAGTGATGTGCAGGTTAACTATAGAATTGCATTATTACATGGATCGGGTACGGGTGTGTCTGCTGGGACACTCTTTGGAGGGTCAGTGTGAAGTTGATGGGCCACATGGCCTGTTTTCACACTGCAAGCGTTCTATTATCGCTATTAAGGTCTTTTTATGTGGCAACACTTCACAAGACCGTACACATAAGTCTTGTCCTGCTTTACAGAATGCTACAGCTTACTTCTGTTAGGCAGATAGCTAGTGCAAGCTTAGCAGCATTGTAGTGGCAATGGTTTGCAGTACGTCCCATACTGGGCAGGGAGTCTGGTTTACTGAGCAATACACTAGCATAATCTGCGCAATTCTCTGTGCTGGGCTGTGACCTTGCCCCAGTTTGCAGTGTCTGGGATTGTTCTGTGACACAGATCCAGACTTTGTTGCAACGAACCATTTCAACTGGTTTTGTAATGCCTTTATTCAATGTCCTCTTTCCTGTGATTTGGACCTTTCAAGGTGAATCACTTCCAGTACGTCTCACTCCCCTGTCTTCCCCCACCCCCCAATGTTTCTAACCATGTCCTCAGTTCATGAATTGCCTGTTTCTATCTTAATGTGAATGTTTCTGTCCCTCTGTATCTTTCCATGGACTTGGTTTCTTAGCTCCCAGTCTGTCGAGTGCTGCCAGTGGGAAGCTCAGAAACAATGAAATGGTGTGCGTCGGGCTGTTGTTCAATTCATGGTGTGCCCCATGTGATGCTTGAAGTTGCACAGGGGTTTCCAGCAGCTTTGATGCGTGACATTGAAATTTAGTCTGTGCCTGTTCACTGATGGACTATGTTTGTACCTGTCAGTTCATCGTGTTGTTAGTAACACAAGGAAGCTACTTGAGTATTGTTGTAAAGTATTGGCATTAGCAAGTAGCTGAGAGGCTTCTGACTGACTGTTGATATTGACGAATTAGTGGAGGTGCTGGGGATGCTTTGCTGCAGGTTGTTCTGTTTCCTGAAGAAGGGCCTGTGCCCGAAACGTCGAATCTCCTGTTCCCTGGATGCTGCCTGACCTGCTGTGCTGTTCCAGCAATAAAGTTTCAACTTTGATCTCCAGCATCTGCAGACCTCACTTTCTCCTTGCAGGTTGTTCTGTGAATGCCTCAGACATTCAGGGAGATCTGAGGATTTAGTGGCCTAAATCTGGATGGAGCATGGGAACTGTAGTTACAGCGTCTGGGTCTGCAACATGCACAACAAATGAAACAGAGGCTGCATAGAGGGGCAGATCGAAAGCCATGGAGTGAGTAAGCGTGAGAAAAGGCATCTGCTGTATCTGTCGATATCTTAATTTGGACACATACACTCTCACTCTCCCCCTTACACACACTCACCTTCTCCCCACCTCCCCAGACAACCCTTCTCTCTCTCTAACTCTTTCTCTGTCGCTCTCTCTCTCACACACACATGCACACACACACACACGGACACGCGCGCACACACCTGTTACCTCCAGGCAATGAATTGAAAGAAATTCTGGGATTTGCATCTTAATTAATTAAATACTGCACCTCCATTCTAACGAATTAAAGAACTAAAAACCATCGAGTGTGTTCACTTAAAGCGTATGTGTAGTACAACCCTTTGATCTTTTCCATATAAATTCTGTATCGAACATCATCCTCTCTCACTAACACCTGTTTAAGTAGCAACACCCCAGAAGCTAGGGTTTTCAAATAATCCTGTTTGACTATAATCTGTTGTCGAGTGATTTTTGACCTTGTTCAAGCAGTCAAACACCAGCACTTTCACATCCTGATTAGTCAATCCTCTCTCCAAGCAAATAATCTTTTCCTAACCCCATGTGCTCTTATTTTGCACATTAATCTTTTATGAGGCACATTTTGCAATGCGTCTGGAATTCGGGTATAATACGTCTGTCAGATCCCCATCCTCCAACTTGATTGCCACATTTAAAAAAAAGACCTCAAGCAAATAATTCAAACACGATTTATTCTTCATAAAATCATGTTGACTATGATTGACTATGGGTTGAACTTGACAATCTCCTGTTATTAGTTCCTTACTAAATTAGCCTAACAATTTGCATTCAATCTCAATATTGTTTCACTTCCTTTTATTCTCTAGTGAAATTGGTTATTCTAAGTTCATTGCTTTCTATAACGTCTATGTTCCCTTTCAATACCTGTGTAACAGGCACAAAGCTATAAAAGATCTGCTCTGATTGCTGTCTAAGAGACATAGATTGCTGAATAGTCTAATTCTGTTCCAGGTTTACATACTTGAGGGGCTGTATGTCCTTCTTAATGTTCCTACATTATAGTCACGATGGACTGAATGCCTTCCCGTTGTTTCTTCATTACAGTTTCGATGGGCTGAATGTCCTCCTGGTGCTCCGACATTATTGTGTCGATAGGCTGAATGTCTTCCTGGTCTTCTTACATTACAGTATCAATGGGCTGAATGTCCTTCCCCTGTTCCAGATCAAGCCGCTCAAGGCCGAAAGTTCTTGCACGCTGCTGTATGAGCGGTTTGATGACTTATGGAATCTTGCTGCTGCAGTGCAACATTTCGAGTGACTGAACTGTCTCCTCAAGTACCTTCACAACACGATTGAGATACTGAACAGTCTCCTGCCCGTATCCGTGAAATGGCATCGAGAGACAGAGATTTTTAGTCTCCTGTTCCCATACAACAGACAAGTGGCTGAATTATCTCCTCCCGTTCACATCAAAACATCTGAAACGTTTTCACGTCCTTCTCCTGTATTTGTGCAACGGACGGATTATGCTGAATGGTCTTAACCTAGTGTGAAAATATCCAGTGACCCAGTGGCCTTTTCCAGCTCTAGTGTTGCAGCATTTAGAAGGCTGAACGGTGTAATCTGATTGTTGTGTAACAGGATACAAGTGCTGCACAGTCGATTCTGGGTCCTGTGTTGTAGCGTAATCGATAGGACGACAGAACTTCAGCGGGACGGGGCCACACTCCGTTTCTGCAGTGTCGTGGTTATTGCATTCACCTCACATGTGAAGGTTCCCTTGGCACAAACAAGGCTGTATCGCTGATTATTTGCATGTGCAAGCTGTGCTGCTCACACTGAGTAGCTCCATGGTTAGCAGAGCTGCCTCACAGTACCAAAGATCCAGGTTCAATTCCAACATCAAGTTCCTGTCTGCGTGGAGTCTGCATATTTTCTCCTTGTCTGCGTGGGTTTTCATCGTGTGTTCCATTTCCCCCCACAGTCCCTAGATCTATAGGATCACTGGATTGGCCATGCTAAATTATCCGGGATGTGCAGGTGAGGTGCATTACTCATGGAAAATGCGGGCTGACAGAAATTGTGTGGGGAGCGGTGGTGTGAGTACGTTTGGATGGAATGGTCTCCTTCAGAGGATCAGTGTGGAGCCGATGGGCCAAATGGCCTGATTCCACACTGTAGTGATTCTATGTTTAACAACTTCGTAACAGAAATTAATTGAGAGAATAATCCCTGAGGTAATAGCAATATCCTTTCCTTAGTGAGGAGATTAAGTCTGTACACACTACTGCTGATGTGATCTCACTAAAATCCTGTACAACAACATCAGCACTTCTCCATACTGCTGTAGGTTTCCCACCAAGGTTAGACCAACCTTACCTGTCTGGGGGAATGTACTGCATTACTGAAGGATCATTGTCGTTGTCCAGTCTCCCAGCACAATGGAAGATCTGGTGAAAATGTTACAATGATGCTTGAGAAGAACGGATAAAATGTGGCAATATAATGTCAATACTGAGGTATGCCTCGGGAAACATTTTGCCTGTATCGACCATTAATCTCGCCAGAGCCCACGTCACTCAAATTCCACAGAATGGGATATTGTGCAGCTTAGAAACAGAAAGAGGAATCAAACATTAATGGGAATTATATATCAATGTGAAAGTTGCGATACAAGTATTGGCTATGTTACAAAACAGGAAATTAGAAATGCAACTTTGTCGGTATTGCAGTAATGGTGGAGACATTGAAGTCGCATCCAAACTGTATTAACCCAAGTTAATTTTAACGCTGAGTTTCATGAGTGTTTTTGAGCTGGTTTTCGTCATAATATGTTAAGCATCAAGCTAGAGATCAGGCAATTTGGAATTAGTGACATGTGATCAGAACAGCTAATTGAAAACTAGGCAATAAAATAACTTTTGGGAACAGTTTTTTTAAAATATTGAAGTTTAGATGACGTCTGAATACATCATCTCCCGACAATACAAAATGGCCAGTATTCCAATAGACCAATGCAGCAAGACACATATTGATTGCATTGAGGATCACTGTATTTCTTTTCTGCAATCAATTTGGAAGGTTATTAATGTATTTCAATGACTCAAGATGGGAAGATCTGGTGAAAATGTTACAATGATGGAGAATGGAGAATTATTGACCAGTTAACATGTCATCCACAGGAGAGAATCTGTTGGAATCTATGATAATGAAAGTGGTTTGGATCGGTGGGGAAATAATAGCACACTTCAAGAGAACGATTCTGCACGTATGAAAGGAAGTCATATTTATAAAAGTATTTTGATTGATGATATCGTTTATAGATATAAACAATGGAGAACCGATGTATGTGAAATACATTGCACATTCAGGAGAATATTTTAAGGAAATCACACAGTAAGGCATTTGAAAATAATTGAAGCAAATGATATTGGGAAGACCATGTGCAGTTGTGAAGATAAAATGTAGGCTTGTTTTCATTTGAAGGGCATGAGAGTGTAGATGATGAAGAATCATACAGACTGGAAGCCTTAGCTTGCGCACTCTGCATCGATGCTGTCTGACCCGCTGTGAACTGCAGCATTTGTTGATTTCAGTGCAGATAAAATCATATGCAGTAATTTACTCCGAGGAAAAGGCAATATGCCCTGCATAACGTACACAGAGTGCCGGTGAGAGTGTACCTGGAGTTCTGAGCTCAGTTTTGGTTGCAGATCTAAGCAAGAACATACTGACAACATATACTGAATAGACATTTTCCAGATTAATCCCTCAGATGACAAGATTGTCTGATGAGGAAATTCTGACTGTGTCCCCTCGAGTTTCAACTAATGAGAAGTAATCTTAAAACAAGAAAAATCTCACGGAGGGGACTGACTAAAACAGGTACATGGATAAGTGGGAACAGGCAAGATTGAAGAAAATCCCAAGATAATCTGCATGGACATCAAGCACAATATTATCACTAGGGAACAATAAGAACACATGAGAAACCAAGAGGGTCATCTGTGTGTAAAGCTCGTGAACATTGACAGATTGTTACATGAACAATTGACGTCTGTTTTACTTGAGAGAAGAAGGGTTCAGGGACAAAATTCGAGAAGATAGACTGGGAAGGTCTTGAGCAGGTTGATATAAGATGTGAGCGGGGATTGATGGTTTTCGCTCGTATAAAATTGGACAAATGATCCGATATCCCCCCCCCCCCCCCCCCCCCCCCCGCCCCAGGGTGATGTTTGAGAAAAGGGAGGAAAGTCACTGATCATTTTCTTAATGTAGAATCTGTTCGCAGGAGTGATGCCACAGGACCGATGTGTTCCACTTCAAAGGAAGGATAGTGCAGATAGACCAGGGAACAACAGACCAGCGAGTATCAGTTCACTGTTAGGGATAATTATGGAGTAAATTGGTAAGGAGAAAATTAAACTCCATTTGAGCGGCGATATTTGATCAGGGATAGTCAGCATGGCTTTATCAGAGCGAAGCGATGCCGAAAGAAATTGTGCTGGAAATTGTCAAGGAATTCATTTAATGGGTTTCTCAGCAAGCGTTTGACAAAGCCCCACATGAAAAAACTAAAAAATAAGGAAAATCTCATGTTGTCAGTGGTATCTTGTTAAGTTATATCCAAAATTGTCTTAAATGGTAGGAGACAGAGTGTGGTGGCAGAATTATATTTATGTAACTGGAGACCAGTGTCCGATGGTTTACCACAGGGATCAGTGCTGTGTCCCGTATTATTAACGGATTTCATAAATGATGTAGGCATGAGTTTGGAGGAGTATCATTAGTAAGTGCATGTTTGACAGCGTGGAGGAAAACTTTGTGTTACAGGACGATATAGGTGGAATGGTCAGATGAACACATCAATGGCAATGGAATGTACCCCTGATAAATATGAGGTGATGCACTTTGGAAGAAGGAAACAGACAGGGTGATAGATTTGATGTCTTACAGTATGGAAAATGGCCCTTTGGCCCAACTAGTCCACACTGACCCTCTGAAGAGTAACCCACACAGTCCCATTCCCGCAACGGACATTTATCCCTGACGAATACACCTCAAACTTTGCGCAATTTATCATGGCCTTTTCACTTGACCTGCACATCTTTGGATTGTGGGAGGAAACCGGAGCAGCTGGTGGAAACCCACACAGACATTTGGAGAATGTGCAAACTCCACACAGACATTTCCCCGTGGCGGGAATAAAATTCTGGTCGCTTCCACAGCGAGAAAGTATGCTAACCACTGAGGCACCGTGTCGCCCCATGTACTCAATGAATGGCAGCACACTAGGAAGTTCAGAGAGCGCTTTTCCACAGTTCCCGGAATGTGATTGCACAAGCTGCAAAGTTTTTAAGAAGTCATTGTGGACAATAGCTATTGTCTATATTCATCGCAGCACAGTTTACAAGAGATATCAAGGACTTTTGTTCGGCCAAGATGGAATAATGTGTGCAGTTCTGGGAGCCACTTTACAGGAATGAAGTATTACACTGGAAGGGATGCAGTGGAGATTCACCAGGATGTTCCTGGCGATGGAGAATATCAGCTAGTGTAAGCTCACATTGTTTATATTGGAGCAGAGAAGGCATAGGGCGATGTGATTTAGAAGAATAGAGATAAAGTAAACATAGATTTATGAAATGAGAGTCATCTTTGAGAAATTGACTGCTCGACACTTTATGGAGAAGCAGTGGATGCAGTGCACTTCGGTTTTCAGAAAGATAGTTGATAAAGTCCCAAGCCGACTTTGCAAAATCAAATCTCGTGGGTGTGGGCTAATATATGAATATGGTTTTAAAATGGGAGAGTTGACAGGAACCAGTGGAAACGATAATGGCACTTTTTTGGGATGTAAGTATCGTGCAGGATCACAGGGATTGGGTGTTGCACCTCAGGTATTCCCAATAAATTTCAAACCTTGGTTGCTGGAGTCCAAAATATTATTACGAAGCCCACTGATGGCAATACACGATGTCGGCTTGTGAGTGGGTGAGGAGAACATAACACAAGCTCCAAGGTGACTGAGACAAGTTGTGTGAATGGACAAATACTTGGCAGGTGGAGAACAATGTGGGTAGACTTGACATTGTGCACTTTGGTGGGAAGAATAGAATACTAGCTTTGTTTTTTAAAAAAAAGGGATTGCACAAAAAAATGTGGTTGTATAAAGGGACCGTGCTCCTTTTTTATTCCCTTCTTTGCAGACGTCCGGGGTTCATACAGCGCAGCGAGTTCTGAAGCCAGAAGTGAATGTCACGAATGGCCGTGGCACACTGACCAGTGTACAGAGACACACGAAGTGGGTAGCTGTAACTGAATAGGATCTGGATCTCCTTGCAGGTCAGCCACTGAAAGCAATATTGCCGGAGTTGACAGCAATGAGGAAGACAATTGTTGTGTTGATATTCATTTCAACGGGTATTGAGCACAAGACTAAGGAAGTCTTACTGCAGTTGTCCAGGGCCATAGTGAGACATAATTTCGAACATTGTGCGGTATTGTGTGCAGTTTTGATCTCCTTAAGTAATGCCGGATAAACGTGACATTGAGGGAGTGCAGTGAAGGATGACCAGACTGATCTCTGGGATGACCGGTTGTTGTAGGAGCAGACTTTGGTTCGATTGGACCTGTGCTTCATTGGGTTTCAGAAAGTGAGTAGAAATCTCAATGAAATATATAAATCTCTGACACGGCCAGACAGATTGGAAGCAGCGGTGACAATTCCCCTGGCTGGGATGTATAAAACAGCATACCACAACATTCGGTACAGAAGGCCACTCTGCATTGAGATGAGAATACATGTGTGCACTCAGAGACTGGTGAACCTGGGAAAACTCCCTCACACATCAAGCTGTGGAAGAAAATGCACTGATTATAAATAAGGATTTTGAGACACTAAAGGGATAGAAATAGCACAGGACTATGTTGTGAAGATATTGGATCAGGCATCACTTTATTGAATTGGCAAACAAAACAATTGCTGATGTTAATATTTAATATGTTGTCCAACGGTTAATCATATTAAGGGATGCGTGCATTGTGGGGGCGAGGTGCATTGGAGCGATGTTCACTCGTGAAATAGAATGGGGGAGGCTCAATTTGTTGATTGAGCTATTCTTTTCCCGATGTTTCTGTGAAATCTGTGGGTAAGCTCTGTAAATGTTGTCACGAGCTCTCAGATGTTAGAACATATGCTTCTGAAGAGTCGACATAATTGTTTTTCCCATTCCCTTTTCCGATACCGAGGCTGGTGCCGGGTGTTCTGTCCGGTTTTATTCTTTCAGACCTCGGAGCAGAAGAGCTTATCACATGTCTGTTTCTGGACTCACTTTTAGGCCAGACCAGGAAAACACGGAAGATTTGTTCCTGAAAGTATAATGGGGAAGCAAGCTGACGTTGGATCGACGTTGGATTCAGGTCTCTATTACTGACACCAGATTTTAGATGTCGATATTTTATTAATTGTTTTTAACTTCCGCAAGCTGCCATAACATTAGCGCTGTGTAGATGAGCAATCCAGTGACACTTGCACGACAGATCCACCTCCACATGGGGACCCAACGGAAACCACATTGAGCAGGTTATTTCGGTGCTGACTGACGGCTCTGTCGAAAAGAATTTCCAAAGATTTGACGATCGCAATGAGACTGAGGGGATAGTAATATATTTAATTGTAATTATTCCGCTCTTACCGGACTGGAAATAGTTGAGTAATGTTCCACATTGCCAGGGAGCTGTCAGAGTTGGAGCTGGAATGAAGCAGCTTTCCCAGGTACACGACGTTTTGTGCAGCAGATGTCTTCATTCCTATTGCAGGAGTAGTGTTGGGCCCAATGACTTTGCCATATCTAATGTGTCCAGCTGTTTCTACATGTCATGTGCAGCGAGGCGAATTTGTTGAAGACTTCCATGGGTGATCCTATGGGCTTCATGCCAAGGGTGAGGAGGATCTCTAACTCAACGCTTCTGGCTGAGGATGGTGCAGAGACTACATCCTTGCCTTTTGCACTCTGTACAGGTCTGTTACATTTATTAGCATGGGGTTAATTGCTGAGCAATCTCCTGCAGTGAGTCATTAAACCATCCATCATCATTTATGACTAGATTTTGCAGAACTGTTGGTCTGTTGATCTTGGGATTGTTGCGCTCTGTTTATCAGATGTTCGTCCTGTTGTTTGGAGCGTATGCAAAAAGTGAAGTAGCTACAACGGGTTATCATCAGTTTTTGCTACACATGGTTCTGATTCTGGCATGTTCACCCGCACTCGTTACTGAACCATAGAGCAGCTTGATGTAATGATTGATTATCCTGCATGAATAGGTTTCAGATTGTGGTTGAATATAATTCTGTTTCTGCTGCTGTTGTGGTTTCCAGCACCACATCAATGTCACGAATTCTCTTCTTAGGGAATTTCAGAAAGCTAGACTTTAAAAGCATGTACAGAGGATGGTTTGACTTCTAAATGGACTGATTGCAGTAAAAAAAATAGTGATGAATAATTAAGTCATAGACTCTCAGAGTCATGCAATATTCAGACAGAGCATTCGACCCAACCCGTCCATGCTCACCAGTTTTCCTGATCTGAACGAGTTCTATTTTTCTTCTTTAGGCAAATACACCTCAAACATATCCCTATTCAGGTACCCATCAAATTGTCTTTTAAATTGTACTCAACAATACTCCTTCCCCTGACAGCGCGCTACATTATTATACCACCCACTGTGAGAAACAGCTGCCCCTTGGATTTATTTTAATCTCTCCCCTCTCACCTTCAACCTAACCTCTCTGGTTTTGGATCCACCCCCCCCCCACCACGCGAGGGAAAAGACTTTGCTATTCATCCTATCTCTGCCCCTCATGATTTTATAAACCTATATTAAGTCACCCCTCAGCCTCCAATGCAAAACTAACAAAATCCCAGGCCATTCATATGTCTCATAATCTGCAGTATCCACCCCATAATTTTAAATATTTTATCCCCATCCAGTTTATAGCATTCTTCCTGTAGCAGGCCTTTAAGAATTGTACTCAGTAATCCAAATGTGGCCTTAGCATTCCCTTGTCCAGCCACAGCATGATGCCCAATTCCTTTACTCAGTGCTAATGTCTTCTTCACAGCCCTGTCGACGTGCGACTCTACTTTCAAGGAACTAAGTCGCTGGTCCCTGTATCTCTCTGTTCAATAACACTCCCCAGGTCACTGCCGTTAAGTGACTAAATCCTGCCCTGTTTTGTCTAACAAAATGCAATATCTCACATTTATCTGCATGAAGCTCCACCTACCATACCTCAGACTACCGACCCAATAGATAAAGATCTCATTGTTCTCTTAGATAAACTTCTTCACTGTCCATTATCACAAAAATTTTTCGTATATTCTGCAAAATATCCATGGTTCCTATATTGTCATCCAAATATTTTACGAAAACAATGAACAATAGCAACCTGGTCACTGTGGCACACCGCTGGTCACAGGCGTCTAATTCTAACAACTAATCTCTCCCACCGCCCTCGGTGTTTTACTGTCAAGCCATTTTTGAATCTGATTGGCTAGCCCTCCCTGTGATTTCACCTTATTAATCCATCTATCATACGTATTTTTGTTGGGCCTCACTAAGGTGTGCGCAGATAACTGATGCTGTTTGTCTTCCCCTGTCTTCTAGGTCACCTCTTCAAAAAGTGCAATCTAGTTTGTGAGACATAAGTAAAAACATGCTTACTATCATGGCAGTCCTTGCCTTTCGAAATGCATGTAAATTCTGCCTCTGAGAATCTTCTACAAACACTTACCCACACCTGACATCAGACTCACCAGTCTGTAGTTCCATGGCTTTTCCTTGCAGACTTTTTTATATATGATGTAACAACATTAACTGTTTTCCAGTCTTCCAGCACCTCACCCGTGGCTGTCAGTGGTACAAATTTAATTAGAAAGAACTGCAGATTCTGCAAATTAGACACAAAGTCAGAAGGCAATGTGAAAGCTCAGCACGTCTGGCAGAATCTGTGCAGAAAAATCAGAGCTACATTTTCAGGTCGAGTGATCCTTCCTCAGAACACTGACGAATGACATGAATATCTCAGCTGGTGACCCCGCAGTTTCTTCCCCAGCTTTCTGCAAAGGCCTGGGATACAGGTGAACAGATCCCGGGTATTTATCTACGATAATGCATTTTAAGCCCTCCAGCATTTCTTCTTCTGGAATGTGGTCACGTTTCAAAAATCCCCGAGTTACCTCGCTTCCATGATTTTCTCCACAGTAAATACTGGCGTGATATATTCATGTGGAATCTCACCCATGCAACAGTAACAGGCTGTAAGGCAGCGGGGGAGGGCGATTCCTTGTGAGGAATGTGAGCTTGGCATTGCCAGGAACTTATGGGTTGTGCCGTTGAACTGTTAACTATGTTTCTGTGGCTTTCTCCTCTTTTACAGGAAGGGTTGCAATTTTCATTATTTTCTGCTTTGTAACAAGACTCTGTACATGAGAGGCGGGTGTGTGGAATTTTGTACTTACGATTATGTCACATGCTCAGACATGCAAACTTTTCACTGTACTCGTGTGAGTACGTGTGACAATGACACTAATAAACCTAATTCATCTCCTGTGAAACTGCGTATACATGGCTGTTTGATTTAAAGGGGACCCTATTCTCTCTCTAGTTTCTCGTCTACCTTTAACACACTTAGATAATCGCTCTCCATTTCTCTTAAGTTTATCAGCTACAGATATGTCATGCTTCCTTTTTACCCTTCTGATTTCCCTGGAAAGTGTTCTATTACACCCCGTAGTCTAAAGGGATTCATGATCCCAGCTGCCTATTCCTGATATACACCTTATTGCTTTCCCATGACTGATCCATCAATGTACCCTGTCATGTCTTGTTCCCTACTCTTCACAGTGACAGGAACGTGCTGTCTCTGAGCTCTCACTATCTCGCTTTTGAAAGACTCCCACTTACCAGATGTACTTTTATCTAAGAACAGGATCCCCCGAATCATCTTTTGAAAGTTCTTGCCCAATAAAATCACAATCGACCATGTCCCAGTTTGCAACATTAACTTGTGAAACAGGCATATCCTTTTCCAGAACTATTTTCAAACAAATAGAATTCTGGTCACTGGTCCGAAAGTGCTCGCATTCAACCAGCACAGTCACTTGCCCTTCTCTAATTTCCAAGAGGAAATAAAGGTGAGGCCAGAAGGAGGGGCGGAATAGGAATAGTTCCATATAATTTAATGTTTCTGGTTGTGTGTGTGTGTGTGTGTGTGTGTGTGTGTGTGTATGTTTGTGTGTGTGCCTGTTTGTGTGTGTGTGTGTGTGTGTATGTTTGTGTGTGTGTCTGTTTGTGTATGTGTGTGTATGTTTGTGTGTGTGTCTGTTTGTGTGTGTGTGTGTGTGTGTGTGTGTGTATGTGTGTGTTGGTGCATCTGTTTGTGGACGTGCGCATGTGCATGTTTGTGAATCCATTGAAATGGGAATCAAAATGTCCCTTCTCTCTCTCTGTCAATCCTCTTGTGTTTCAAGTGATGTATTACCATCCTCTGCTGGCCGCCGCAGGCCATTTCAGAAGCAGCAGCTTTGTTGGGAAAAGGTCCCAAAGAGAGTGACTGTCTCAGATTTGAATTAAATTCGCTACATTGTCACGTGCACACTAACGAAAGCAGTGACATCTTAGTAATATCTTCGTTAATGACACCACCTCAGGTGCAAGAAATCTCGGTACACATTCTTCCATATTTGGTGCAGAAGAATATTAAGGTAAAAAGAACGGATTCGAATTACTGACCCTGACACCCGAGTGTGTGCCAGCAACGAGTTTCTTGACTGCACCGGGGCTCGTGTCCAGAACACACCAGACCCAGTTTCCAAACTGCAGCAGGGCCAGTGACCAGGACACACCAGCCCAGTCTCCAAAATCCACAAAGCCCAGTCTCCAGGCCACACTGTGCATTAAATCGCGAGGCCTTGACTCCCTCAGCAAGCCTCTGTTCTGGGACTCTCCTTCACCATTACCATTGGAGTCACTTTAAAAAATTAAAAGTTTGTGAAGGAAAAATACACCAGAAAGCAGAATAAAAATGAGAGACACAAAGTGGGTGGAGGCAGATGAGTTCCTACCCTGCCGCCATCCTTCATACATCACACTGTTTACTTTCATGTTTCACGCAGCATATTTCACGCTATTTCCATCTTCCACATATAACTTGGAGATTCAAAGCAGTTTTGTCTGATTCCTTGCAATGCTGTCCCAGAAATATGAACAGAGGGAGATGAACATGACCATTACTACCCTGTATGTTGCTATTGGCTTTATTTCAGGACTTTATAATCCATTCTCACTGCAATTTGGAAAAGTACATCAAAACACATTTCAAAGTTAGATAAATTGATATTACCTTCATCTCAACCTCTTCCAAAGTGCTTCACTCAGAGTGGCCTGGATGCAATCGTACTGCTGTGGTCAGCATAGCTCCCCTTGCTGGACAGATTTTTTTAGATTAATTTACGGTATAGCTCCCCGTGCTGGACAGACATCCCTTCCAGATTTACAGATCAATGCACTGCTGCCATCGACACAGTTTTCCACACCTGGCAATTTTCTTGGTTGAACCGAGCACAGCTTGATCTATGCAGTGCTGTGTCCTGACCAGATAGATAGGCCCTCTTGGTTAATGGCTCTCTGTGGTGGCTTGAGAACTTGATATAACTAACCATTTGAGTTAATCTGACCCTGCGTTTTATTTATGTTCCCTTTCTTGTGTTTGGAAACTCCGTCTCTCTCTCTATTAATGTTGCACTGAGCCCATGTACAGTACATCATGTTTGTGAATTCACACTGTTTATGGCAGCAGCCACAGTCTCTTTATTCAGAAGCAGTCACCAATTCCCATCGTCTTTGTGAATTCACGTAGAAAGAAAGTATGGCCTCCAGGATAAAGGCCGGCCCCTTGGTACATCGTTCAAAACATGCTCCCCCTCACTACTTCACACCGCCAAGCAACCACATGAAAATATTCAGTGTGTAATGAGAGCAATGCGACCACTGGAAACATTAGGGAGCAGAGTATCAGGGAGATGGAGTAACACTTCCCATGCCAGAACTGGTCAGAGTGAACCCTCCAGTAATCACTGTGTCGCTGAGTCCTATAATCGCTTTCCGTTTCAGTAGCATACTGCATTTCATTCTTACTGAAAAGTTCAAAGGTTGACTTTTAAACACGTTATTTTCCAACAGCCAATTTATTGTCCTATGCTTATCCAATCAGAGTGTCTCGACTACCTTATGGTAACTTCAGTTCATAACTATCTTAGTTCGAATGCATCTTTTGCATTTATCTAAATCTTTGATATCGTTTGCAAATAGTTGAGGCCCAGCACTCGTCACTCTGTCATTGCAGTCGTTGATTTGTGTAAAAATGATACAAATCGATTTATCCCTAATTTATTCCTATTTCTAGATCAATGACCTGTCCTTCCCCATTCACATGTAGTTACTTTGGAATGCTGAATATTCCCTTTCATTCCCTGAGTAACTGCCATGAGAGTTAAAAGATCTGTTCCAATTGCTGAGTAAAAGGCTCGAATGGTGAATGGCCTCATACCGTTCCCATGTAAAACTCTTGATGGGCTGAATAGCCTGCTTCACTATATGCACAGTTATGAATGTTGCTGAATATTTTGGAACAATTAATGAATAGCCTACTTCTGACCTTTTGTTGGAGGGAAGTGCATCGATGCTGCAGCTGCTGATGAACTAAATTAACTGATAGATACCCAGTTTCCATTTGCTTAGACCTTCAGAAGAATGTCCTAGTTCACAGGAGGTAGTGCCACATGACACATTGGGCAGTACCTTCAGAATGAGACTGAGACATTCTCTCCATCGGGACTGTCTGCTCGGTATTCCTACAGAAGTTGTCAGAGACAGATCCATCTGTGCCAAGGTGTATGTTGAGAATGCTTCCTTCTTGTCGTTTCCCCCATCGCTTCCCACAGACTGGCTGCTGTGTATTACAGTCTTCTGCCTGCTCAGTCAGCGGTGGATCTGTGGAGACACACTTTGTAATGAACATTGAAGTCCCACACCCTGAGTGCGTTCTGTTTTCTTGTCACCCTCAGTGCTTCCTCTGAGGAATTGAGTTATCACCAAGGAATGTTGTGGAAACCAGTAGATGCCGACCATCAGGAGATTTTCTGGACCTGTTACCATGAGACTTCCCGGGTTCTGGAATCAATGTTGGAGAATTGCAGGGTAACCCCCTTCCTGACTTTATCCCCGAGGATTTTCCCACCACTGGTGGGTCTGCCCTGCCCACGCAATAGGGTTTAGCCAGGGATGGTGATGCAGCTTCATTCAATATCACCCATCAGGCATGATTCTGTGAATATGGCAGTATCAGACTGTTTCCTGATCAGTGGTCAGAAAACATAGCCCGTCAGGCAGAATTACACGAGCTGGAGAATCGATATTTCAGGCATAAGCCCTTTACCACGAATGAGGCTTGTGTGTCTTTTTTTTCGGGGGGGGAGAGGTCGAGAAATAAATGGGAGGAGTGCTGTGGCTGGGGGCAAGGTAGCTGCGAATTCGATATGAAGTTGGATCTGAGGGAGTAGTTGATAGTTTAGGAAATATAGTAGAGTGGATAGATGGGAAAGGCGATGGACTTGTCAAGAGAGCGGTGCCGAGTTGGAGACTTGAGAGTCGGATAATGCTGGGGGAGGCGAAATGAGGAAACTTGTGAAATCAACATTAATACCGTGGGATTGCAGGATCCAATGATTGAAGTTGGGACGTTCTTCCTCCAGTCATCGGGTGGTTCGGTTTGGTGATGGAGGGAGACCACGATCTGCATATCCTTTGTGGATTGGGAGAGGGTGTTGATCACCAGAGATGGAGATGCAGATTTAGACGATGGTGTCCGGGATGGTACAGGTTAACTTGAGTTTGGGATGGAACGTGTTGGTGCAGTTGATGAACTGTAAAACATCTCGTGGGAGCAAGAATTGGCGCCGATAAATTCATCAAAGTAGCGGCAAGAAAGGTGGGGAATGTTGCCAGTGTAACTGTGAAGTTTTCCCGCGGCATTCTGCACAAAACATTCTGTCTGGAACTGGAATTCCCTAGAAAATAATCTAACCATCATTCGCTGTTACATTCTACACCCGACATTAGTTGGGAACAGCCGGACGTCAGTGAATTGAAAGAAATGATCAGATCCCAAGTGAAGAGGCCCAGTTGCAGGGTGAGGGAGACACTGTTACGGAGCCCCCATAGGCAGTTAAAATGGTGAATACATTTTTCCTCCGTTTACACGTGGTCAGTTAGCATGATCGATCACAATCGACTCTAAAAGTCAGAAATTTCCAAACTCCATTTGTCTTCAAGGAACTGGGAGAGAATCCTTCACGAAAGCAAGGTTTCACCCTCCGTGTGAGAATATGGAAAAAAAGTGATCTGTGTCTGCTCTCCAACGATCGAGTATTTGGGAGTTTCCTCTAAATCATCTGTTCCTTTGGATGTGACTCAGTATGTTTGGGGAGGGAATGTTTCTTGTGATTTATGATACATTTCTGTCAGAAATTCAGATTTTCCCATTTGTCATTTCTGCTCCAACTGTTTTAATAAATCCCAGAGTCCAGTGACACATTTGAAAATCTCTATCTGTCCTCAATCAAACAAGTCACCTTTCCTCCATGTTGATGTACAATGTGTTGTTTACGTTCCTCACAGCTAACGTAGTGACGACCTACGTCCTGCTTTATAAAGATAGTGGATTGGCTGCATGTGTCAGACGTTATCTGGCGGCCATGGCAGTGGCGGATCTACAGGTCATTATCCTCGACCTGATATTGAGACACATTCCCATTGTTTATCGGGAACAGTTTTATTTCATGCGGGACATTCCCGTGTGTAATATCCACGCCGGCCTGCTTTATGCAGCTACTGACTGTTCTGTCTGGTTCACCGTCACTTTCACCTTTGATCGATTTGCGGCCATTTGTTGCCAGAAGCTTAAAAGGAAATATTGCAGTGAGAAAACGGCGGAAGTTGTTCTGGTAACAGTGACTGTGCTGAGCTGTTTAAAAAATATTTTCTGGTATTTTATGTTGACAGGTCAATATCGGCTAGCGAACCAGCCCTGGTTTTGTGAAGTAACAGATGGTGTTCATGTCTCCTCTTTCTGGGTGGCAATCGAGTTCCTCCACCACATTCGAACCCCAGCTCTCCCATTTCTCCTGATCCTGCTGCTCAATGTTTTCACCGTCAGGCACATTTTAGTGAGCAGCAGAGCCCACAGGAGACTCAGAGCTCACACTCGTGGGGACGCTCGGTTTGACACAGAAATGAGCAATAGCAAAAGATCTATCATTTTACTGTTTGTGATCTCGGGCAATTTCATCCTGTCATGGTCAATATTAATGATGCGTTCCATATGGTACCGGATGGATGTGATTGGGCGTCGACCTGTGACTGTGCATGGCTTTTTGAAGGAACTTGGCTTCATGCTGCAGCTCCTCAGTTGCTGCACAAACACCGCAATTTATGCTGTGACCCAGACAAAGTTCAGACAGTAGCTGGAGAATGTGCTGAAATATCCCTTCACCCAAATATATCAATCAATCAGATTCACTTATAAATCAATCCATCCGGGAGTGTCTCATTTTAGTTGAATTTTTCAGCGATGAAACAGACTGTCGCTTTCGTATCGGCCTGTGGGCAGCGCGGGTTTGTCCAACCTTATCCGACAGGAAGGTTACAGGGACATTTCAATGATTCTATCAACTCAGATGCCAGTAAGTAAAGGCACCATCCCACTGGCTGTATCGATCACTTCAAAGTATAAACAATAAAAATGTGCATTAAAAATTACCGAGCAGCAGAGTGAAGGATATTGTTGTTTGTCGTTGTTTTGAAGAAGCTGAGCTGGACAGAGACAGAGTCAGTCACAGTCTTGGTCCTTGGGGAAGGGGAGGGGACCGGGGCCTGAGCTCAAGAGTTCGATTTAAGTCGCTCTGTCATTGCTTTCACCTCTGGGACCCCCACACCGACCTGGTCTTCGGCACAGTTCATCTCTCTCCCCCGTTGCCGCTATCTCCAGTCAACCTCATCTGTATTTCGCTTTCTCTATCACTGACTCCCTCTCGAATCCTTCATTTACACACAGTCACAAATTTATCCCCCCCGTTATTTAATCTCATTTTCCTCCCTCACTCCCTCTGTGCACTCGCCCTTTCTCTCCACTCTCACTTTCACTTCCGTCTCTTGCCAGCTCACTTTTTGTGTCGTTCTCTCTTCCCTCACGGTTTATCCACCCTTATCCACTCTTCTCTCTCTCTACCACCTGCTCTCTAACTCTGACTACCACCTTCATATTCCTCCCCCATTTTCTCCCTCCTCAAAGTCAGAGAGAAACGGAGTGAGGGCGGGGAGAATGCGAGAGTCAGAGGGAGACGGTGAGAAGAAGTCAGACAGAGGGAGAGGGAGAGAGAGGGCGCAGTGTGTGCAGAGAGAGAGGGTACGAGAGTGAGCGGGAGAGAGGCAGCGAGGCAGCGAGGAGCGAGGAGCGAGGAACGAAGAGGAAAAGAGGCTGAAAACAGGTGGAAGGGTGGCGAGAGAGCAGAGAGAGAGAAAGGGAGGGGTGATCAAGAGAGGAAGGAGACAGAGTGGGAGGGGAGGCGAGAAAGAAAGAGTGGGAGGCTGTAGGAAGAGAGTGAGAGCGGGATCGGGAGAGAGAGATGGAAGCGGGAGACAAAGTGGGAAGGCAGGAGGGAGAGACAATGGGCAGGGAGGGAAGGATAGAGAGAACGGGAAAGAATGGGAAGAGAATAGGAAGGTGATGAAGAGAGAGAGGGGAGAGTGGGCGACAGAAAGTGGGAAGAGGGAAACAGAGACAGTGGTAATGAAGGGTGCAGAGAGAGTGGGATGGGAGGTAGATGGACGGAGAGGTGGGGAGAGATTGGCAAGTGGGGAGACAGAGGAATAGAGGGAATGGGTGTGGCAGAGAGGGAATGGGAGAGAGAGTGTAGGGAGGTAGAGGAGGAAAGAGAGAGATTGCGGGAATGAGGGAGCGGGCGGGGAGAGGTGGGGAGAGAGGGAAAGGGAAAGAGGGCAAAGAGACGGAAAAAAGACAGTTAGGGCTGACAGAGAGAGTCTGGGGGATTGGGGAAGAGAGAGTTGATGGGGAGAGAGATTTTAAGAGAGAGAGTATAGAGTATGACAGGTTTGGAGAGTGTAGGGGAGATGGCTAGAGGAGACAGTGTGACGGGGCGAGGGAGAGGGGAGAAAGGGGAGGAGCAGGAGGAGAGACAAGGTGTTCAGAGACAAGAGTAGAAAGTGGGAAGAGGTGGGGCAAGGAGAGTTTGGGAGAGAGAGAAAGAAAGAGGGAAATGGGAGAATATGAGAGAGACAGTGGCACGGGAGGGAGAGCAGGAGAGGTAGAGGGAGAGGGACAGAGACAGAGGTAGTGAGAGAGATATGGGGAAGGGGAGAGATAGAATTGGGGTAAAGGGGGAGGGGGAGAGAGGTAATGGCAGAAACAGAATGTGAGAGGGTGGGAAAGATGGTGAGGGAGAGAGAGGGGATTGGAAGAGAGAGAGACAGGAGTGAGTTAGGGAGGGTGGACAGTGATAGTGAGAGAGGAAGAGGAGGTGGAGAGAGATTGAGAGATGGCATGAGGCAGGAGGGAGACAGTGCGGTACAGGGCGAGTGGAGGGGGAGAGAGTGTGGTAACAGAAGAGGGAGAGAAAGGATATGGGGAGCAGGGGAAATGGAAATGAAAGGGGAGGGAAGAGAGATAGTGGGCAGAGAGAGAAAGAGATATTGTGGGAGAGAGAGAAAGCGCCGTGGGAGAGACAAACAGGAGAATTAGAGAGAGACGGAGGTGGAGGAAGCAAAGAGAGGGAGGTGGGAAAGCGAGAGAGTAATTGGGGATACAGAGAGAGAGGGACGGGCGAGAGATAAAGTGAGCGAAAGAGGCGAGAGAAAGATGGGAGAAGGGAGAGAGTGGAGAGTAGGAGGGAGCGGGACAGATTAGTTTAGATTCTTTACAGTGTGGAAACAGACCCTTCGACCCAATATGTCAATACCGACTCTCTGACTAATGAAGCTAACACTACGGGCAATATAGCACGGCAAATACACGCGAACTGCAAATCTTTGGACTGTGAGAGGAAAACAGAGCACCCGGAAAAAACCCAAGCAGACACGGAGAGAGTATGCAAACTCCATACCGAAGCTGGAATTCAACCAAGAGCCCTGGTGATGTAAGGCAGAAGTGCTAACTACTGAGCCACCGTGACACCCACTTGACTGAAACTGAAAAACGCACGAGTGAGATTTGAAAACATGACCTCTGGTTTTATAAGTAACAACGTTCACAGTAATCTCAGCTGGTGTAGGATTTAAACCCCTGAGGTTCGCAGCATTCTGCATTGCAAACTAGCTGCGCAACCAACTGAGCTAAACTGACAAAGAGAATTAGAGCGGTGCTGGAAAAGCACAGCAGGTCAGGCAGCATCCAAGGAGCAGAAAAGTCAACGTTTCGGGCAAAAGCCCTTAATCAGCAAAAGTGGCAGGAAGCCTCCAGGGTGGAGAGAGGGAACGAGTGACACAGAGGAATAGAGGGGGAAATGGAAGAAAGAGAGAGATAGGGATGATTGGAAGGGGAAGTGGGCGAGAGAGGGAGCGGGAGAGTGATGGACGGTGGGATAGACAGGGAGAGAGATGGAGACAGATAATAGTGGAGACGAAAGAGATAGAGAACAGGAGGCAAGTGAGAGAGAAAGAGAGGAAGAATGGGAGAGCGGCAGACGGATTCAACGGTGAGACGGAGGGATAGGGAGGAAGGTGTCAAGAGAGAGAAGAATGAAGGGAGAGCGAGGAGCATTGAATTGGGAGATAGATGGAGCAAAGGTTAGAGAGAAGGGACGTGGAGAGAGAGAGCGAGGTTGAAGAAACAGAAAGAGATGGAGGGAAGACAGACAGGAAGGGAGAAAATTGAGACAGAGAGGAGGAGAGAGAGATGAGTGGTGAGAGACAGTAGGTATCGAAAGGGGGTTAGGGGCAGACAAAAAAGAGTGGAGAGAGAGGCAGCTGTGGAGACAAAGAGAGGTAGCTGGGGAGAGAGAAAGAGAGGTGGGGCAAGAGAGATATAGAAAAAGAGGGTTGTTGAGAGTGAGGCGCGGTGACAGAGGGAGACCGGGAGGGATTAGAGGGAGAGAAGTTGGTGGGAAGAGACGGAAGGGGTAAAGAGAGGGAGCAGGTGGAGAGAGAGGGGTGAGGGACAGAAAATGGAAGGAGAGAGAAAGATAGAGTGGAGGTGTGAGAGAGGTGGAAAGAGGGGGTGCGAGAGAGAGGTGTAGAGGGCGAGGGAAAGAGAGGAAGGCACGGGTTAGAGAGACAGTGAAAGTGAGAAGAGAGAGGGAGGGATGGAAGAGGAGAGAGGACAAGACAGAGAGAAGGTGCAGAGAGAGGGAGGGGAGAGAGAGGGAAGGCGAGAGACGGAAGAGGCTGAGTAGAAGTGAGTGGGAGAGAGAGAGGGACACAGAGAGTGGAAAAAGACAGACGGAAGTGGTAGAGATAGGGAGGGAGATAGGATTAGAGATTGAAGGAGGGAAGAGAGAGTGATTGCGGGGCAGACAGAGAGAGAGAACTAGAGAGAGAGACAAAAAGGAGAGAGATGGGAGAATGCGACACTGGGGGAGGACAGGAGGGTGAGAGAGGGGACGGAGAGGGACACGGGGGAGGGAGAGTGAATGGTCGAGATAGGGTGTGAGGGAGTAGAGAGAGAGGGAGGGATGAGGGAGATTGGGTTGAAACAGACTGGGGAGAGGAGTATGAGGGCAGAAGAGAGAGAGAGGGAGGGCAGGACAGAGGAATGGCGGAGCGAAAAAGAGGCAAGAGAGGAGAGAGAGAGGGAGAGAAAAACTAAGATAGCGAACGAGACACGGAGGAAGACAGGTAGGTGAGAGAGTGGGTAGAGAGAGAGAATGGAGAAATCGAGAAAGGGCAGAGAGCGGGGAGCAAAGGGGAAGAGATAGGGGAAGGGCAGAGAAAAAGAGGGAGGGAAAGGGGAAAGCGAGATTGGGAGGCTGGGACAAGTGGAGAGAGATAGTTCGTTGAGAGAGAGTGAGTGGAGAGAGCAAGACAGGCAGACGTGAGAGAGGGAGAGAAGTGAAGGCATAGAGATGAGGGATAGATAAAGATGGAGACGGGAGAGAGGCAGAGAGGGAAACGAAGAGTCGGCTCAGAAAGGGATAGAGAATGGCAGAGTTACAAGGAGGCACGAATGGCAGGGAGAGAAAGCGAGGAGGGTAGAGATAGCGAGAGAGAGGCTTGAGAGAGTGAGAGGAGAGAGGGGGAGAGAGAGGGCGGATGGGAGAGAGCGAGGGAAAATAAAAAGGGAGAGAGAGAGAGACAGGGGGTGGCAGGGCGTGGGAGATGAGAAAGAGAGGGAGGGAAAACAGGGAAAGAGGGATGGAGGGAAGAGAGAATGAGGAAGCAGCGAGAGGCAGGCACCAACGTTGACAGAGAGAGAGTGGGAAGGGCAGAGAGCGAAAAACACATGTGGAACAGAAGAGGGAGGAGGACAGACAGAGAGGGAAGGGTTTAGAAAGAGAGTGGTTAGAGGGATACAGGCTGGAAGAGAGAGAGGGTGGGTTGTTGAGAGAGAGGGATGAGAGAGAGTGAAAGCCAGTGAGAGGAGGAGGGCGAGAAAGAGAGAGGAGAGAGAGGGAATTGTGGACGGAGAGAAGGCAGATGGGAGAGAGGAGGAGAGTTGGTGGAACGAGAGAGAGAAAGAGAGGGTGGTACGGCGGAGAGAGAGAGGGATACACAAATGGAGAGGGGAGAGAGGGAGCGGTGAGAGTGAGCGACGGTGGTGGGGAGAGACAGAGAGGCAGAGATAAAGAGATGGAGGTGGTACAGACATAGAGAGGGAGGGAGAGAGACGAACGGGGATAGAGAGAGGGAGGGTTGAGAAATGGGGGGCTTAAGAGTGAATAGGAGTGAGACTGAGTCAGACGGGAGAGTAGGAGGAGAGACGGGGACTGGAGTGGAATATAGGGAGAGAGGGAGTATGAAGAAAGATGGATGAAGGGGAGAGAGTGAGTGATCAGAGAGTGGGGGAAGGAGATTGTGGTGACGGCAGCGACAGGGAATGGTGGAGATTGGGAGACAAGTGTGGATGTAAAGGTGGGAGCGAATGATAGAGAGAGAAAGAGAGGGGGTAGGAAGAAAAGGGAAGGTGCAGCGAGTGGGGGAGCAAGAGTTGTGAGAGAAGGAGGGGAAAGAGGGTGGGATGACAGAGGGGGAGGGAGGAAGAGAGGGAGGGAAGGAGAGAAAGTGCAAGGGAGGTGCAAGGGAGAGAGGGAGGGAGGGGTGAGAAAGAAATAGGGTGGTGGGAAGAGGTAGAAGGGCAAATAAGAGTAAGGGGTAGAATCAGAGAGTGAGGGGTGACAGAGGGAGGGGAGGGATGGAGTGGGAAGGAGATGCGTGAGTGTGATTGCAGAAGAGTGGGAGATAGAGGAAGGAGAGAGAGGGGAGAGAGCAGAGTCTTGGAGGGGTGGCAGAGAGTGAGTGGAAGGGGCAGAGGGAGAGTGTTGAGTGAAAGAGAGGAGGCACAGGAGGGAAAGATCACGGAGGGCAGGAGACAATGAGAGGAGATGAGAAAGAGGTAGAGAGAGTTCGAGGGACAATACACAGAGGGAGGAGAAAAGGCAGGAAAGAGGGTGTAGCGAGTGAGATACGAGAGAGGCAGGTAGAGAGAGAGACGGAGGGACCTGAGGTAGCCAATGATAGAGAGGAGCAGTGGGAGTTTACGAGGGGAGAGGGGGAGGGATTGAGAGAGAGGGAGGGATAAGATAGACTGGGGGAGTTGAGGGAGATGAAAGAGAGGCAGGGCTGAGAGATTTTTGGGAGAGGAAGGCGGGAGAGAGAGAAGGAAGAGCTAAAGAGAGAGAGGGAGGTGGAGCTAAAGAGGCAGCATGACGAGACAGAGAGGGACAGAGACAGAGGGAGTGTCAAAGAGAGAGGACAGGGACTGGCAGACAGAGAGAGAGGGAGATGGATAGAGAGACTGGGAGGGAAGAGCAGTGGAGCGAGAGAGTAGAGAGAGAGCGACAGAGGGAGAGAGACCGAGAGAGAGAGTGATGGAGAGAGCTGGGTTAGAAAGTCGGAGAGGTTGAGGGAGAGCGGATGTCATGGCGCGGGGAGAGAGGCAGGGGGAAGAGAGAGGGTAGGTAATAATGAAGACAGAGACTGAGGGCAATAGAGAGAGGGAGGAGGTTAAAGGGGAGAAGAGAGAGTATAAAGAGTGAGAGAGGATATAGCGAGTGAGATAGATAGAGAGAGCTGTGGAGCTAGAGAGAGGGGGCGACAGAGTGAATGAAGAAGGCACGGCGGAGACTGAGGGAGAGTGACGCAAGATGGTGAATGGGGAGAGACTGAGGGAGGACTGGAAGAAAAATGAGTGAGACAGATTGTGGGGAAGGGAAGGTAGGAGAGAGAGGAAGAGTTGGAGAGTAGGTGGGTTTCGCAATAGCGGCAGCTAGAGGAGATCGAGAAGGGAACAGAGAGGAAGGAGGTGGTCAGAGAGAGCGAACAGGGTGGGACAGAGAAAGACAGAGGAAGATGGTTAGAGAGAGAAGGAAGCGCTATCGAGAGAGACAGGGAGGGGGTGAGAGAGAGAGAGAGCGTTAGAGAAGGGAAGAGAAAGTGCAAAGAGTGAGAGGGGCAGATGGAGGGAGAGAGAGAGATGAAGAGAGCTGGGGATACAGGGAGAGAGAAAGTAGATGGGTACACGGAGAGAGAGGGAGGTGGAAGAGAGAGGGAGGGGAGAGGGAGAGAGAGTTTCCACACAGCTCACTGTTGAACTTCCAACCAGTCCTGGACTCACTGAACTGCTCAGCGAGAGCTCACCACTTCCCCAGACATGACCACTTTGGCCTGAAGTCTCATCTGTTTATATATCAACAAAAGGCTTCTCAAAACCCTTTTCATCTTTGTACTAAACCGGTCTCATCGTAAGCCTGGCCTGCTTTATTATCCTTTCTTCAGGCTTATGCCCGAAACGTCGATTCTCCTGATCCCTGGATGCTGCCTGACCTGCTGCGCTTTTCAAGCAACACATTTTCAGCTCTGATCTCCAGCATCTGCAGACCTCACTTTCTCCTGCTTTATTATCCATTTAAAAAAATCAAGGACAGAGTATGCTTGAGAGAAGGAACAACTTTTGGCAAAAAAGGGACCAGGTTAATGACAACAGCAAAGATGACTGGGAGGCATGAGGCAGGATGTGAGGGGGAGCTGGTGGTACAAGGCTCAGTGTCCGTGTTCATTGGTCAGTCTTCACTGCACACTGTTTACACTGACTCAAACACCATACCTGGCCAATTCACCACAATTACCCTGTTCCTCTTGGTGTGAGGTTCCCTGAGTGTGTATTAATATGATTAAGGGAGGCCAATAAGTTGAACACATCCTCTTTACCCTGTCAGTTTAGACAGATCGAAAGAATCATGTTGAAGCCAATGCAAAAGGAGATTGTGTTTTTTTTTCTGTCCATTTTCAGTGAAGAATGTTCAGCTGAGAACTGTTTTTGCAAAAGTGTAGGTTGATTGCAATTCTCACTGAGCAACATTGATACAGAAAACACATTTCGAAGTTAGTGACCAAGTGGTTACAGGACTGCACATATCGGTAAGAGCCGACCCCCCTGATTCTCTGCTGTCACCGTTTATTCATTTCACACCCACAGCAAATACATTATTGTGCTCCTATAGTTGTAGTGTAATTGTGTGTTTTTTGTTTCCTGGTGGATTAGGAATTCTACATTGATTTCAAAAGTATGGTAATATATTGAGGAAGAAATGTCTCCTGACCTCAGTTCGAAGGGACAGACGCATTAATCAGAGAATATGAGCCCAGTTCTAAACACTCCAGCCAGCGATTGAATCACTGTGCTTTTGAATTTGAAAGTTGCACCTGGACCTATTGCCCACTTTCAATTCCAGCTCACCTCAACGTCTCTCATTGACTGTGCAACTGGCTTGTGTTCCACCTAAAGCTGACTCTGTATTATTTAAGATCACAAGGAGAATCTCATTGACATTTACACTGGGAGTATCAAAACACACAAGGTTATGTGTCAAAGCTGGTAGCTGGGACTAGTCTAGATGGATGCCAGATGAGCCGCACTGCATGATGGGCTGAAATGTCTTTTTGCAATCTGTAAATGCTCGAATGCATGTAGAGACTGCTCTGCAGATGAAAAGATCAAAAATAAAAATGCAGAAGCAGTTTCATTGAGAGTAAATGCGACAGATTCGGTCCACTTCCTATGAAAGAGAAGGGTGGTCCTAAAGGAAGAGGACTAAATTGGTGGAAGGCCAACTATATCAGCATTAGGCTGTAGCTGGGAAATGTAGATTGGGAACAGGTGTTTGAATGTATATCCATATTCAATATGTGGGTGGTTTTTTAAAGAAAGGTTGATTAGCGTTCAGGAGAGAGGATGTTCCTGGATAATGAGCGATAGAAATGGCAAGACAAGGGAACCATGGACGTCAGGTGAAATGCCAACCTAGCTAAGAGGAAAAGGTATGCCTACTTAAGATCCAGGTGACTGAAGACAGACGAACTTTTGAAAGAACATGAGGAATGTACTGCTAATGTGAAACGATGAGTTAAGAGGCCTAAAAGGGGTCATGAGATATCCTCAGGGAGCAGGCTTAAGGAAAGTGCCTTTATTCAGATATCATGAGCAAGAGGGTACAAGAGAAAGTGTTGGCCCACTCAGGACAAAGGAGGAACCTTATGCGTGCAGTCAGGGAAAATGGGTGAAATTCTTATTGAGTACCTGGCATCGCTGTTCACCAAGGATAGCGATATGGTGGATGTTGAGGTTAGATGTTTTATCACACTAGATCAAGTTTGCAAAAGAAGGGAGGAAGTGTTGGGTATTCCAAAAGGCATAAAGGTGGGTTAGTCTCCAGGTCTGTATCGGATCTATCCCAGGTTTCTGAGGGACGTGAGAGAGGAAATAACTGGGGTTTTAACAAATACCTTTGCAACATCATTGAACACGGGTGAGGACCTGGAGTACTGGAGAATTGCTTATGGCGTCCCCTTGTTTAAGAAGGTTTGCAGGAATAATCCAGTAATTACAGACCTGTGAGCCTGTTGTCAGTGACAGGGAAGTTACTGGAGAAGATACTGAAGATTACGATATATTTCCATTTGAAAGAAAATGGGCTAATCAGGCAACATGGTTTTGTGCGGGGAAGGTCGTATCTTACAAACGGAATAGAAATTTTTGAAAAGGTGACAAATTGATTGATGAGGGAAAGGATGCAGATGCCATGGACATGGACTTTAGCCAGGCTTTTGATAAAGTACGCAGATGGAGAAGGTGAAGTCACATGGAGTCCAGGATGCTTGAACGTGATCGGTAGAGAACTGGCTGGGCAACAGGAGACAGAAAGTAGTAGTTGGAAGGGACTTTCTGAAAATGGAGAAAAGTGACAGTGGTTCACTTATAAACTGAGAGGGATAGGAAAGTGGACCACATGCAGCTCTGGTGAAATAAGTAAAAACCAGGAATTCAGATGCTGCAACCCAGAGTCTAGATTAGAGTGGTGCTGAAAAAGGAAAATCGACTTTCCAGTCAAAAGCCCTGCCCTGCTCCTCAGATGCTGCCTGGCCTGCTGTGCTTTTACAGCACCACTCTAATCTAAGCTCTGGTGAAATACCTACTTGCTGATTCAGTCAACAACAAGAGACGTGAAGGTGACTCAGGCGTGATTCTGTGGTGCCAGTGTTGGAATGGGCTGGACAAATTTAAAAGTCACTTTTCAGGCAAACGTCCTTCATCAGGCCCAAAACGTCTATTTTCCTGTTGCGCGGATTCTGCCTGACTTGCTGTGTTTTTCCAGCACTACTCTTATTTTGTCTCTAATCTGCAGTCTCTGCAGTACCCACTTGCACCAAGCTAAAAGTCACACAATACCAGGTTAGAGTCCAACAGTTTTATTTGGGATCACTAGCTTTCAAACAACTGCTTCATCATCAGGAAGTTGTCACCTGATGAAGAGCAGCACTTCGAAAGCTAGTGCCTCCAAGTAAGGCAGTTGTACTATAACATGGCGTTGTGTGATTTTCAGCTGTGACTCAGACGGGAGAGCTTTTCACATCTCGAATAAAAGAGCAATCACGTGCAGTTTGCAGTTCTTTGAGATCTTGCAATTACTTGTACCTTCTGTCAATACGCATAGACACTGCCTTTTGTACATCCCTCAGTAAGCAACGTGGGATTTAGTAACATTCAGTGAGTTCGCTTCTCTTCGGTTCCCATATTGGTTTCCAACTCAGCTGGCAGCCATGTCACAATTGATCGTGCTCTGATGTGGAAAGCTGCGTAGGAAAATGTCCGGTTAAGGACAAAGATCTGAAACATATCAATTTGTACCAGCACCGTATCCAACAACCTCGAAATGTGATCTCTCCTTCTCAGATTCTGCTGCTAACTCATATTTGAGGCGGAGGACCTCCTTTGAAACGCGAATTTTGCAGAACAGGCGCTTGAAATGACCGTATAGTGCAGGGTATCATCTGGGTGCCGAACTGCTTAGCTTTGTGAGCTTTGCGTGTTTGGTAGCCTGCCTGAGCAATCTCAGGCGCTGAGGACAGGTCCAGTTTCAAAGAAAATAGGGCCTTGAGTCCCACTTGTGCTGACTGATTATTATGGCAACATTAGGAAGTGAGGGGGGGCTGTGTTGAAGTCCAATGCAGTAAAACATAATCATTACCTCCAAACCATTCTGTGAAGTGGGAGAGCACAGAGCCTCCAAACAGTCAGTATCCACGCTGTGTTCCCCTGGTGCTGTGGTTTTCACTTTCACCTCCTACTCGAAAGTCCCCTGGCATAATCCCGGGCACATGCAGGCTGCGCTGTTGTTTCATATTCCAGTCAAGGTGGGTCAAGGAATGGCTGAGAGCCTTGAGGCTGTTCTAGTTATGGAGAAGAAGGTTGTGAGGCGACTTAATAGAGACATACAAGATAATCAGAGGGTTAGATAGGGTGGACAGGGAGACCCTTTTTCTAAGTATGGGGATGGCAAACACGAGGGTCACAACTTTAAAGTGAGGGGAGATCGGTATAAAACAGATATAAGAGATAGTTTCTTTACTCAGAGAGTTGTAAGGGTATAGAATGCTTTGCCTGCAACGGTCGTAGATTCAGCAAGTTTAAGTGCATTTAATTCGTCATTGGACAGACATATGGACGTACATGGAATAGTATAGGTGGGATGGGCTTCAGATTAGTATGACAGGCGGCGCAACATCGAGGGCCAAAGAGCCTGTACTGCGCTGTAATATTCTATGTTCGATATTCTATATTCACCAGTATCTTTGAAAGTGAATGGAGATCATTATTTCACCTCTGTTGTGAAACCAAATCCTGCATTGAATCTACTCATTGTTATTTGGTGCTGTGGTGGAAAGGACGGCAATTGTGGTGTGAAACTTTGTTAAATTTCTCTCATTTTCTCCATATCTGTCCTGGTGAGCGAGGCTGGTGACTTGTCTTCTCGATCCGGTGGAAGCACCAGCACATTGTTCATCTAATCGAGACTGGAATCGATAATCTTCACTTTTCATGGTTCACTGTTATTATATTCTTTCTGATGTTACTTCAACACTTTCAGTATGTTTCAAAGCATGGTTTGGAATTGGCTCTCTGCCATTTGTCTGAGCAGTTCGTAACCCAGACCACTCGAACTGTCTCACAGACAGCATTCACACTTGGGTCAGAGGTATTTTCTGCAGCCAAAATTTATCACTGAGAAGTTGACAATGTATCAAGGGGAATGGTATTTTAGCAGCAAAAGTCAGGAAAGCCTTCGGCTCTGGGCAGTTTGGAAACATCGACCTTCTGGTAAACCCGCCGAACACACTAAATTATTACACCGCAGTGCCTGGCGCCCAACGCTCCTGCCAACAATCTATTAAAGACAGTCTTCAGCAGTTGGAGTATCACAAAGGTGAAGAGCACAGGAACAGACCCTCCTGTCCAATTCGTCCCTGCAGTCCAGATGTTCGAAATTATTCTAGCCCCATTTGCCATTACTCGCCCCATATCTCTCTCAACTCTTCCTACCCATGTACCCATCCAAATGTTGAAATGATGTGAGTGTACCAGACTCTGCAACTTCCTCTGAAAGTTTATTCCACACACGCACAAACTTCATGTGAAAAAAGTCCCTAGGATCACTTTTAAATTTTACCCTTCTCACCTTAAACCCTCTAGTTTTGAACTCACCTGCCTGAGGAAATAAACATCCTTGACTATTGTCTCTACGTGTGACCCTTGTGATTTTAAAACCTTCTATGAGGTAAATAAGGGAAATGATGAAAGAGAAGCTCAGTGTGAAGGTGTCAGACACAAGAGATTCAACCAAAATTGGAGGGTGCTGAAAGGCAGAGGGAGATGGATGTGAAATCACAAGCATCACTGGACCCCAAATGTTAACTCTGCTTTCCTTTCCCAGATGCTGCCAGGCCTGCTGGGAATTTACACCAATTACGGGTTTTGTTTCAGCAACAGAAGATGGGAGAGAGTTCGTGGTTGAATCAGCTCTCTCTACTGTGGGAATGTTTGATTTCCCCGTTCCCCAGGTCACTTCTGCCTCACACTGAAACCTCGTAATCCTGTCCTTCCGTCTCGGAGAATAAACCGTTCATTGTGTAAACCTACACAGTCACAAAAGAAGACTACTTTCCGTGTGAACTGCGTCACGTTCGGGGAGAGTTCCCGTAGCTTTGTATCGGAACCTTCTGAATCAGTTAATTCTAGTTCAGCTCCATTTGGGATGCAGCCGTCACTGTTAGTCCCCCTCAGGAAGCGGCCATTCTAATTCCATTACACAATAAAACAAAAACGACAGAAGATGGAATACAAAATAGACAGGCAAGAGGCTGGAAGAACACACTAAACCAGGCCGCATCAGGAGGTGGAGACGTCGACGTTTCGGGTGTAACCCTTCTTCGGGACCAGGTGTTGAGTGCAAGGGAAGCTGCAGATATAGGGGGTAGTGGGGGCAGCGTGGTGAAGTAATCATTCTCATTTTGCGACTCTGAACATTCTGTTTGGTGCAGTTTTGGAGTGGAACTTGCACCTTTGAAGGGGATACCTTGCATTTTACATTCGGGTACACCTACAAACTTGTCTCTAGCATTTCCAGTAAAGCGGGGACAGTTTTCACTCAGAAACAGGAGACAGAGAGAAAGAGATAACGAGAGAGAGAGAGAGAGAGAGAGAAAGAGAGCGAGCACCAGAGACAGGGGGAGAGGGACAGAGAGAGAGACAGAGAGAGGCAGAGAGAGATAGAGACAGAGAGAGAGAGAGATAGAGAGAAAGAGAGAGAGCACCAGAGACAGGGGTGAGGGGCAGAGAGAGAGACAGAGACAGAGTGAGAGATAGAGAGAAAGAGAGAGCATGTTTCGGCTGGTGACATTGCCAGTGAAATGGAGAGCTGGGATCCAACTAGGAAAACTAAGCTGTAAAATGAATATACCGAGCGTGGCGCTCGATTTCACACCTTCAGATTTATGCTCTGCTGCCTGAGGTAGCTGACGCTGACTCGCCATCACTTCAAATAATAACAAAGAAATTGACAAATAGTGCAAAGGTTCTGGATGCTACCGACATTCTGGCAATAATACTCACGACGTGTGCTCTGGAACTTGACACCTGCCAAGCCAAGATGTTTCAGTACCAGTACGGCACTGGCATCTACCGACAGTGTGGATAATCACCGACGTATATTCAGCACAAAAACACAGGACAAATACAACCTGGCCAATTTCGCCTCCATCAGTCTGTTTTCAATCATCAGTAACGTGATGAAAGATGTCATCAACAGTGCCATCAAGCCGCGTCTGCTCAGCAATAACCCGCTCAGCGACGGCCACATTGGGTTCTTCCAGTACCACCCAGATCCTGAGTTTGCTACAAATTTGATTCACAATCTGAAAAACGGTTGAATTCCAGAGGTGAACTGAAGGACACAATCCAGTTATCGGGTAATACAATATGAAACAAGCTATTCAGCTCAAACTGGTCCATGCGTATCCTGGTGCTCACTCAGCTACTCCCAACTGCCTGCATTTGATCCATATCCCTATTAACACTTCACATCTCAAATCTCAAGTTGTCTCAAGAGTGTGACTTAAAAGAAATTCTGGGATTTACATATTGATGTCCAGAAACCTCATGCTATTTTGGAGGGTTTAAAGTATTGCAGCAGGGAAATGGTAACGTAAATTGTTCTTCCAGCGTTCAGGAGGTTGAAATTAGTAGAACATAGAACATGGAACAGTACAGCATAGAACAGACCCTTCAGCCCACGATGCTGTGCCGACCATTGATCCTCATGTATGCACCCTCAAATTTCTGTGACCATATGCATGTCCAGCAGTCTCTTAAATGTCCCCAATGATCTTGCTTCCACAACTCCTGCTGGCAACGCATTCCATGCTCTCACAACTCTCTGTGTAAACAACCCGCCTCTGACATCCCCTCTATACTTTCCTCCAACCAGCTTAAAACTATGACCCCTTGTGTTAGTCATTTCTGCCCTGGGAAATAGTCTCTGGCTGTCGACTCTATCTATGCCTCTCATTATCTTGTATATCTCAACTAGGTCTCCTCTCCTCCTCCTTTTCTCCAATGAAAAAAGTCCGAACTCAGTCAACCTCTCTTCATAAGATAAGCCCTCCAGTCCAGGCAGCATCCTGGTAAACCTCCTCTGAACCCTCTCCAAAGCATCCACATCTTTTCTATAATAGGTCGACCAGAACTGGACGCAGTATTCCAAGTGCGGTCCATCCAAAGTTTTTTCGAGCTGCAACAAGATCTCACGACTCTTAAACTCAATCCCCATGTTAATTAAAGCCAAACACCATATGCTTTCTTAACAACCCTGTCCACTTGGGTGACCATTTTCAGGGTTCTATGTACCTGCACACCAAGATCCCTCTGTTCCTCCACACTGCCAAGAATCCTATCCTTAATCCTGTACTCACCTTTCTCATTCGACCTTCCAAAATGCATCACCTCGCATTTATCCAGGTTGAACTCCATCTACCACCTCTCAGCCCTTCTCTGCATCCTGTCAATGTCCCGCTGCAGCCTGCAAAAGCCCTCTATACTGTCAAAGACACCTCCAACCTTTGTGTCGTCTGCAAACTTGCTGACCCATCCTTCAATCCCCTCATCCAAGTCATGAATAAAAATTACAAACAGTAGAGGCCCAAGGACAGAACACTGTGGAACACCACTCACCACTGACTTCCAGGCAGAATATTTTTCTTCTACTACCACTCGCTGTCTTCTGTTGGCCAGCCAATTCTGTATCCAGACAGCGAAGTTCCCCTGTATCTCATTCCACCTGACCTTCTGAATGAGCCTACCTTGGGGAACCTTACCAAATGCCTTGCTGAAGTCCATATACACCACGTCCACAGCTCGACCCTCATCATCTTTTCTAGTCACATCCTCAAAGAACTCGATAAGGTTTGTGAGGCATGACCTGCCCCTCACAAAGCCGTGTTGACTGGATTTAATCAAGCCATGCTCTTCCAGATGGTTATAAATCCTATCCCTCGGAATCCTTTCTAACACCTTGCAGATGACAGACGTGAGTCTTACTGGTCTGTAATTGCCGGGGGTTTCCCTATTTCCTTTCTTGAAGAGAGGAATTACATTTGGCTCTCTCCAGTCCTTAGGTACAACTCCAGTGGAGAGCGAGGATGCAAAGATCTTCGCAAGTGGCGAAGCAATTGCATTTCTACTTTCCAAAAGCAACCGAGTACAAATCTGGTCCGGGCCTGGCGACTTGTCAATCTTAATGTTTGACAACATTTTCAGCACATCAGCTTCCTCTGTCTCTATCCATTCCAACATGCACACCTGCTCTTCAAAGGTTTCATTCACTACAAAGTTCGTTTCTTTCGTAAAGACTGAAGCACAAAAACTCATTTAGAGCTTTCCGTACCTCCTCAGACTCCACACACAAATTCCCTATGCTATCCCTGATCGGCCCTACCCTTTCTTTGACAATTCTCTTATTCCTCACATAAGTGTAAAATGCCTTTGTGTTCTCCCTAATCCGCTCTGCTAAGCCTTTCTCGTGCCCCCTCCTGGCTCTCCTCAGACCATTTTTGAGCTCCTTCCTCGCCTGCCTGCAATCCTCTAGAGCTGAGCTTGACCCTAGCATCCTCCACCTTATGTAAGCTACCTTTTTCCTTTTGACGAGAAGCTCCACCGCTCTCGTCATCCAAGGTTCCTTTTTCTTACCATTTCTTGCCTGTCTCAGAGGGACATATTTATTCATCACTTGCAACAATTGTTCCTTAACCAGTCTCCACATGTCTATAGGGCCTTTACCATGGAACAATTTCTCCCAATCCATGCTTCCTAACTCATGTCTAATCGCATCATAGTTTCCTCTTCCCCAATTAAATATCCTCCTATTTTGCCTAATCCTCTCCCTCTGCATAGCTATGTAGAATGTGAGGCAGTTGTTGTCACTATCTCCAAAAAGCTCTCCCACCACAAGATCTGATCCCTGCCCCGGCTCGTTTCCGAGCACCAAGTCTAGAATGACCTCTCCCCTCATCGGCCTATCAACGTGCTGATTTCGGAAACCCTCCTGAACACACCTTACAAAAACAGGTCCAATCAAATCTTCTGCTCGAAGGAGGTTCCAATCAATATTGGGAAAGTTAAAGTCACCCATTACAACAACCCTACTACGTCCACACTTTTCCAAAATCTACCGACTTATGCTTTCTTCCATCTCCCTGCTGCTTTTGGAGGGGCTGTATTAAACCCCGAACGGGGGGACTGCTCCCTTGCCGTTCCTAATTTCCACCCATACTGTCTCGGTAGACAGATCTTCATCGAAAATGGAAGCTTCTGTAGCTGTGATACCCTCTCTGATTAGTAGTGCTACACCCCCTCCTCTTCCCCCCTCCCTATTCTTTTTAAATGATGTGAGAAATATGATTTAAGTGATGTGAGAAATATAGTTTCAAGGTTGCAAGTGTGCACCGGCAAGAAGGAAAGTGGTTTAAAGTGTGTCTACACCAGCGCCAGGGGCATCCTGGATAAGGTGGGTAAACAGGCAGTATAGGTATTCAACTGGGACTTTGATGTTGTGGCCATTGCAGAGATATGGATAGAAGAGGGACAGGAATGGCTGTAACAGGTTCCAGAGTTTCGTTGTTTTGTAAAGAACAAAGAAGATGGTAAAAGGGGGCGGGGGGTGGCATTGTTAGTCAAGAACAGCATTACAGTAGTACAGAGAATGGTTGAGGAATCATCTACTGAGGTAGTATTGGCTAAGGTTAGAAACAAGAAAGAAGCATTCACCCTGTTGGAGGTTTTCTATGGACCTCCGAATAGTTCCAGAGATGTAGAGGGGAGGATAGCAAAAATAATTCTGGATCGGGACGAGAGTAACAGGGTAGTTGTCATGGGAGTCTTTAACATTCCAAATATTGACTGGAAATACAATAGTTCGAAACATTAAATCGGTCAATTTTTGTTCAATGCGTGCAGGTGTGTTTGCTGACACCGTGTGAAAACAGACCAAGAATGTGCGACGCCACATTGAATTTGGTACTGGATATTAAACCTGGCCAAGTCTTAGATTTTAAGGAAGGTGAGCACTTTGTTGATAGTGACCACAATTTGGTTCTGTTTATCTTTGTAATGGAAAGGGATAACTATATAGAGCAGAGCAAAAGTTATTACTGGGGTAAAGCCAATCATGACCTGATTAGGCAAGATTTAGGATGATAGAATGGGGAAGGAAACTTTAGAGAATTGAAATTTGTGGCTGATTCAAGGAACGGCTACTGCGTGTACTTAATAACTATGTACCTGTCAAGCAGGGAGGAAGTGGCCGAGCGAGGGAGCAGTGGTTCATGAAAGAAGTTGAATCTCCTGAAAGAGGAAGAAGAGGCTTATGTAAGGCTGAGACGGGGAGGCAAGGTTACCGCGCTTGAGAGTTACATGTTAGCCAGAAAACACTTAAAGAGAGAGCTGTGAATAGTCGGGGGGTTTGGGGAACTTGAGAAGTTGTTAGCAGGTCGGATCGAGGAAATCCCTCAATGTTTCTTGGCTGTTTATCAGGAATAAAAGAATGACCAGAGTAAGTTTAAAGCCAATCAAGGGTAGTCGTTGGAAATTATGTGTCAAGTCAGAGGAGACAGTGGAATAGCTAAATGAATAATTTTCATCAGCATTCACCCTGGAAAAGAAAAATGTTGTCGATGAGAATACTGAGATACTGGCTACTAGACTGGATGGGATTGAGGTTCACAAGGAGGAGATGTCAGCAATTCTGGAAAGTGTGAAAATAGATAAGCCCACTGAGCACATTTGGGATTTGCCCTCGGATTCTCTGAGAAATAAGGGAGGAGAAAACAGAGCTTTTGGTGTTGAAATTTATGTCGTCATTGTCTGCAGGAACAGTGCAGAAGGATGAAGGATAGCAAATGTTGTCCCCTTGTACCAGAAGGGGAGTAGAGAAAATGCTGGATTTGTTAGACCACTAAGCCTCACTCCTGTTATGGTAAAGTGTTGGAAACGGTTCCAACAGACAGGATTTATAATCATCTTGAAAGGAGTAAGTTGACTCAGGACAGTCAACACGATTTTGTGAAATATCAACCGTGCCTCACAAACTTTATTGAGTGCATTGAGAAGGTGACCAACCGGTGGATGAGGGTAAAGCGATTGATGGGGTGTATATGGATATCAGGAAGGTGTTGGTAAAGTTCCACACGGTAGGCTATTGCACAAAATTTGGTGGCATTGGATTGAGTGGGATTTAGCGGTTTGCGTCAGACATCGGCGAGCTAAAAGAAGATAGAGAGTGGTGGTTGATGCGAAATGTTCATCCCGGAATTCAGTTATTCGAGGTGTACCTCAAGTATCTGTTTTGGGTTCACTGATGTTTGTTATCTTTATGAACGACTTGAGTAGAGTCTAAAAGGATAGGATACTAAATTTGCAGATTTAAAGTTAGTAGAGTTGTAGATAGTACAGAAGAATGTTATGGGTTACAGAGGGACCTAGATAACCTGCAGAGACGGGCTGAATGGTGGCAAATGGAATTTAACGGGGAAACGTGTGAAGTCATTTAGTTTGGATTGAGTACTCGGAATAAAAAGTACTGCAGTAATGGTAAGATTATTGGTAGTGTCGATGAGCAGAGAGATCTTCAGGTATTTAGACCATTGGGTTGCCTTCTCATCAAGGTGCGACATGAACCTGAAAGACGAGCTGCATCTGAACTGGAGGGGCACACATCTCCTGTGTTGGCGATTTGCTCTTGTAGTTCAGGAGGGGACTGGGTACCAGAGTTACATATCTGAGAGGGGGGTATTGTAGATGAGGCAGTGACACGATTTACTGAATCTATCGGGAAGGTTTTTCATGCAATGAAACAAAGGGATCGGTTAAAGTGTGTCTGCTTTAACGCAAAGAGTGTCAGAAATAAGAGTGATCAACTTATAGAATGGATCAGTACTTGGGACTACGATGTTGTGGCCATAACGAAGACATGTGTTGCACAGAGGCAAGAATGATTGCTACATGTTCCAGGATTTAGAACTTTTAAAAAGAACAGGGAGAGTGGAAAAAGTGGAGAGGGTGTAGCATTGCTAATCAGTGAATACGTCACAGCTACTGAAATGAAGATTGTCGAGGAAGGCTTGTCTACTGAGTCAGTATGGGTGGAAGTTAGGAACAGCAAATGAGCAGCTACCTCATTTTTTTGTAGACCCCCAAATTGCAGGAGGGTGCTCAAAGAACTCAAAGGCCGGCAGATGTTGGAAAAATGCAGATGGAGCAGGGTTGTTGTTATGGGTGAATTCAACTTTCCCAATATTGACTGGAACCTCCTTCATTCAGATGGTTTGAATGGAGCCGTTTTTTGTCTGTGTTCAGGAGGGTTTCCTCACTCAGTATATAGACAGACCGACAAGGGGAGAGGCTATTTTGGATTTGGTGCACGGCAGTCAGTAATGGAGAAGACTTTGGTGACAGTGATCACAACTGCCTCAGATTTACCATAGCCATGGAAGGGGAAAGGAGCTGTTACCATGGGAAGGTATTTATTTGGGGAAAAGGCAATTATGACGCTATCAGACAGGAGTTGGGAAATGCAGATTGTGTGCAATTGTTCCACAGAAAGTGCACAACAGACATGTGGAGAAAGTTTAAGGTGCAGTTGGTGCGAGTGATGCATAAATTTATTCCTTTGAAACAGGCAAGAAGGAGTAAGATTAAGGAGCCTTGAATGACGAGAACAGAGGTGATTCTCATCAAAAGAAAGACGACAGCTTATGTAAGGTGGAGGAAGCAAGGATCTAGCACAGCTTCAGAGGATTACAAGCTGTTGAAAAGAGCTCAGAAATGGAATGAGGAGAGCTGGGGTGAGTTGGAATGGAAAAGGCTCATCCGTCAGGAATACTGGAAGGATCAAGGTGAAGGTAAGGCCGGTCTGGGATAGCATGGTGAACTTGTGTGCGTGGTGTCTGAGCAGATAGGGGAAGCCCTACATGAGTTTTTTTGCTTCAGTTTTCACGAAGGAAAGGGGCCTTAATGAGAACTTTGAGGAGCTGGGAAATAGGCTTGAACAGATAGAGATTGAGGAAGTTGATGTGCTGGAAATTTTGGCAAACATTGAGATTGATAAGCCTCCAGGGCCAGACCAGATTTCTCCTAGGTTGATCTGGGATGAGAAACAGGAGGTTGCTAACCTGCTGACGAAGACCTTTTCTTCCTCGCTCTCCACGGGAGTCATACCAGAGGATTGGAGGGAGGCGCTTGTTGTTCCTCTTTTCAAGATGGGTAATGGGGAAATCTCTGGCAATTACAGAGCAGTCAGTCTTATGTCTGTGGTCAGCAAGGCTTTAGAAATAATTCTGAGGGATAGGATTTATGATTATTTGGAGACGCATAGCGTGATTAAAGGCAGTTAGTATAGCTTTGTGAGAAGCAGGTCATGCCTCACAAAGCTTGTTGAGTTATTTGAGGAGGTGACGAGACCGGTTGACGAAGGTCGAGCAGTGGATGTAGTCTACATGGACTTCAGCAAGGCATTTGTTTAGGTTCCCAATGGTCGGCTCATTCCTCAAGACAGCAGGTATGAGATACAGGGAGGCATGGCTCCCTGGATTCAGAATTACTTGGCTGGCAAAAGGCAGAGAGTAGTTGTCGATGCAAAGTATTCTGCCTGGAGGTCAGTGGCGAATGGTGTCCCGTAGAGCTGTGTTTTTGGGCCTCAGCGCTTGGTACTTTTTTTAAATGACTTGGATGAGGAGGTTGAGGGGTGGGTAATTAAATTTGCCGATGATACAAAGGTTGGAGGTGCCGTTGATGATATCCTGGGCTATTGTAGGCTGCAGCGTGACATTGACAGGATGCAGAGTTGGGCTGTGAAATGGCAGATGGAGTTCAACCTGGATAAATGCGAAGTGATGCATTTTGAAAGGTCGAACTTGAATGCAGAATATAGGATTAAGAACAGGATTCTTGGCAGTGTGGAGGAACAGCGGGTTCTTGGTGTTCAAATGCAGAGAATCCTCAAAGTTGCTACCCAAGTGGATAGGGTTGTTCAGAAAGGATATGCTGTTTTGGCTTTCGTTAACGGGGTATTGGGTTTCAAAGCCACGAGGTTTTGATGCAACTCTGCAAAGCCCTGGTGAGACCACACTTGGAATACTGTATCCAGTTCTGGTCGCCCTATTATAGGAATGATACGGAGGCTTTGGGGAGGGTTAAAAGAAGGTTTACCAGGATACTGTCTGGACTGGAAGGCTTGCCTTATGAAGAGAGGTTGATAAAGCTCGGACATTTTTCTCTGGAGAAGCAAACACCAAGATGATATTCAGACTCTTTTCCCCAGGGCATGATTGACTGCACGAGGAGTCATAGTTTTCAGGTGTTAGGAGGAAGGTACAGAGGAGACTTCAGAGATAGGTTCTTTACACAGAGAGTTGTGAGCACATGGACTGCATTGCGAGCGGCTGTGGTGGAAGCAGAGTCATTAGGCACATTTAAGTGACTGCTGGACACGCACATAGACAGCGGTAAATTGAGAAGAGCGTATGTTAGGTTATTTTATTTTTGATTAGGAATAAGCCTCAGCAGAACATCGTGGGCCGAAAGGCCTGTTCTGTGCTGTACTTTTCTATGTTCTATGTCATATGTTCTATTATTAGATACGCTGACGCCACCTTGAGAATGCAATTCTGATATTTACATATTAAAGAACCTAAACCATCATATCCCATTTCAAAAGATGATAGGCGTAATTTAAATTTGTTTAAGAAGTATAACCTGGTGTTGTGTGATTTCTTGTTTAAACAATTAAAGTTGTCATTGTCCTGTAACAATTTTAGTGTACATTCTGTGTTGTACGATCATGTTCCACAGCCACCTGATGAGGAGGCAGCGCCTTGTAAGCTAGGGCTTCTAAATAAACTTGTTGGACTATGATAAGAAGTTGCGTGATTTTTAACTTTGTCCACCCTAGTCGAACACTGGCACCTCCAAATCATTCCTCTCTGACTGAATCCTTCATTGTTTTCACCCGCCACCAACTCCAAGCAATGGCGTGGGAAGGCCAGCAGAGAGGGAAATTTGTTGCACTGTTTCGACTCTGCTCCCGGGGACAGACAATTTCTGATTCGACCACATTGGAGTAGTAGCACATTGGAACTGACCAGCTTGACGTTGAAAAATAGGGAGCTAAGGCATTTGTTATCATTCCTTTGGTGGTTGGGTTCTGGTAACGATTTGTGATAGCATGCTGCAACTTCACGCGTCGAAACAGTTCATATGTTGCTCTGTGTGAGTTTGCTGAACTGTTAATGAACAGTAAGGTCATGTATTTAATAGTGAAACATTTTCTGTTTAACCATTCTGTTTCGTTTCATTGGAACCCACTGAATAATGTAATTTTGATGGAAGGTGACAGACGGTTCTAAGCTGAAAGAATAACCCAGAAAGAAATTCTATTTTCCTGGCCAATTCATTTGCGTTGTGCGACAATAGGGAATCCGCATCTTCTCAGCTCATCGCTTTGCCTGCATTGGTAGAAAGACACTCTGTCAGAAGTGTGATGGAATACTTCCCACTTGCCTGGATGGGTCTAGCTCCAACAAACATTCAAGACGCTCGATACCTTGCAGGACAAAGTAAGCCGCTTCCTTCTCACCACATCCACAAGCATCAAATGCCTCCACAATCAATGCTCAGGAGGAGCGGTACGTACTATCTATAAGGTGCACGGTAGAGGTTCATCACAAATCCTCAGACAGCAACTGACCACTTCCATCCAGAAGTACAAGGCCAATAGATACACGGGAACACCACCCCAGCAAGTTCCCCTCCAAGTTTCTCACATTCCTGATTTGCAAATATAGAACGGTTTGTTTCGTAAAATTGGGTTGAATTCCCTGACTACCCTCCCTTGTAATTATGTGAGTTGACAGATTGCACATGCACAGCAGCAGTTCAAGAAGGCAGCTCACAAACAACTTCGCACGGGGGAACTAGGGAAGGGTAATAAAAACTAACCCAGCCATCGATGCCCATATCCCATGAGTGAACTTTTAAAACTCATTTATCCGTCTGGAAACAAAATGACCCTCCTGTGCGTTTACTTGATGAGTTTTATTTTTTCATAACACAAGGAATTCACGTAACCAGGTATTTTACTGTGTTACTGATCTTTGCTCTGAACCTAGACAATGTTATGACAAAAATAAATGTGTTCGTGCAGCAAGTTAGATTCCGCAACATGAAACCAACTTTCCTCAAGTGAAATAGAAAAGGCGAGTAATCATCTGGATGGATTCCTTGAATGATATAATATAAGAAATCTATAACAGTGATTAACCACAGGAGGATGAAGCTCCCAGATATGGCGAAGAGCGAAATCATAGATTTCTTTCTGCTCTCCATCTCTGGGTCTCTGCGTTTCTCTCCTTTGATCTGACACTTTAACCCCTTCCGGACTTGACTGGTTATTAAAATGCGCCTGACTGTTAGAGCATTGAGCAACAGAATTAAAACGAATGGTAGTAAAGGGGTAAAAACCGTGTCAAGTCAATCAAATGCCACCCACCAAGTCTCAGTATAGTAGCTTGACTTTCTTTTACAGTAGAATGGCACATTATTGATAATCCACCGAGACTCAATTGTAAAATAGATGGGGATATTTGTCAAAAAGAACAGGGTGCATGTTGTTGTTAGAACCACAGTTGCAGTTTTCTCAGTGCAATATTTTGTTCTCAGCTACTGACAACAAATTGTTACAAATCTGTCAAAGGAGAAAGTGACGGTGAACCAGACAGAACAATCTGTAGCAGCAAACGTTAAGACCCGAGCAACACTACACACAGGAGGGAAGGCCAAAAAACAGAGTGGATAATAATAATAGGTAAATCTCCTCAGAGATAATGACCATCAGATTGGCAACTGCCATAAGCACCAGGTTACGAGTAGTGGAACGAGAAACTCCGCAATTTCCTAGGGAAAGGATAACAATCACCAGCAAATTAACTGTGGAAGACAAATGAGAAAGGAAGCAATGAATGATTGATTAGAAACTACTTCTCCTGTTCCAACGAAAAGCAGTAAGATTTTACCACCGAAACCCAGTGCACTGTGTGAGTGGAAGTGGTTGGTGTTGAGTGGGTTTGAAGTCTAAGCCTTTTGGAGCCACCTCAGATGCTCCTCCAGCCCAGTCGTTTCAGAGATTAGTAGTTTTGACAGAAGTTGAGCGCATGCTAGGAAATAAAAGGAATTCCAGGTAACTATTTGAATGATTGGAGTAGATACTTTAAGTTATCAGCTCCAACTCTGACAAGAGGAGAACCCCAACTCACTCATAGGGCTCGTGATTGGACTGTCAATAAAGCAATCTCAAGCCTCCTTTGATTGGTTTGTTTTCCACTCTTAGCACTGAATGAAATTCTGGTCAGAGTCACATCAGGATCAGGAAAAAATGATTATCAAAAACTGCACAAGATTTCAATCAAGTCACACAGGACAACATTCCTCAGCATGCACGGGCTGGTTAAGGACAATGTGTGCGTGTTAGGACTGCTGATATATTTACACTGTAAATCTACACATATGTACATGACAAGTATCTCAACATGCAGGCAGAAGGAGGGATATCTCCCAAGACTGGAATTACTTGATCAAAGACAGTGAGGAAGAAAGATTTTCCCGAGGATATGTTAGTTAGATAAAGCTTTGCAAACTGCAGTGCGGCACGTATCCTTCGATTCCTTTACTTACAGAAAAAAAATAACATCCGATTTAAAGTTCAAAACTGATGAAGCATCCACTGCTGTTTGCGGAAGAGAGTTCCAAACCTTTCCCATCGTTTGTGTGGAGAAGTGCTTCCTAACATCTCTCATTAACTTTCTCTCCCCAATACTCATATTGTGCTCCTTCATTCTAGAATCTACCAGAAATGGAAATAGCTAATCTTTCCTCTTTTTTTGCCTTTAATATTTTGAAGGATTTCGCTCAGATCATCCCTTAAACTTCAAAATTCGAGCGAAATCAGGCTTCATTTGTACAACAAAAGGAGAAATTTCACAGTGGGACTGACAACATCTATATGAGAGAAAGCTGAGTTAATGTTTCCAGTCCAGTGACCCTTCTTCAGAACTAACCTGCCTAATCGCTCCGCATAACTTCAAATCATGTGAAAGTGGAACAGTTGATACAACACTGACATCTGAAAATGTTGCAGCAGCAGTGAAGTTCGGCATCTCTGTCAGTGGAGAATTGTCCCAAGAATGCTGCTCAGTGAATTGCTATCACTGTTCTGGTGTCTGGATAAGGCTAACCAGTAGTGAACTGGAGACATTATTCTTAAACAGCAAAAGGTTAAGAGCATATTATCAGCAGATTTAAACAAATTCAATTGTCATGAAGCCTTACCAGGAATGCCAGTAAAGGCAAGGGTGGTGTAGAAGACCAGGTGATCAATTGGTTGAAACATTTCTTCCATGCGAGATGATCAGTCCCTTCAGGCAATTGGCAAGCTCCTTGTTTGAAACTCTGAGCTAATGCATTCCCCGAAATGCTGCCTTATTACTGTGTGGAAGCTCCTTGGGGAGCTCGAAGTTACACCATGACTCTATTTCGCAGCTTTTTTTTTGCTGTTTTCCAATTTTCTGTCAATGTGCAATTTAATTACAATAATAAACTTCATGCCAATTGTCAAGGATGTTATTGCTCAGTACATCATAATGAAATAAGAAAAACACAAAATCTGGAATTTTACAGCAATAACACTGTCCACGCAAACACCATGAGTTCTATCCTTAGATTAGAAACTATTTCAACCAATGCTGCATCAAGATAGTTTATTCTAAGTGTGAAAATATTTTTCAGAACTGTTCTCCTTTACTCTTGTCTTAGACGTCAGGCCCGCTGGTCTATAGTTCCCTGGTTTGTACTTAACACCATACTAAAACAGTGACACGACGTTTGCCAACCTTCAGTCTTCCAGCATCTCACCTATGACTATCGATTATATAAATATCTCAGCAAGGGGCCCAGCAATCACTTCCCTAGCTTCCCACAGAGTTCTAGGGTACATCTGATCAGGACCTGGAGGTTTATCTACTTTTATATGTTTGAAGACATCCAGCACTTCCTCCTCTGTCATGTGAACATTTTTCAAGGTGTCCCTATCAATTCCCCACATTCTATATCTTCCATGTCCTTTTCCACAATAAACACTGATGCAAAACACTCGTTAATTATTTCCTCCATCGCCAGCAACGCCACACAATGGCGGCCTTGTTGATATTTTAGGGGCCCTATTGCAGAACATAGAACATAGAACAATACAATGCAGAACAGGCCTTTCGGCCCTCGATGTTGCGCCGACCTGTGAACTATTCTCAGCTCATCTCCCTAACTATTCCATCATCATCCATGTGCTTATCCAAGGATTGTTTCAATCTCTCCAATGTGGCTGAGTTAACTACATTGGCAGGTAGGGCATTCCATGCACTTACCACTCTCTATTTAATGAACCTGCATCTGACATAATCTTAAATCTATCAGCCTTCAATTTGTAGTTATGTCCCCTCATACAAACTGACGTCATCATCCTAGGAAAAATGCTTTCACTGTCTACCCTATCTAACCCTCTGATCCTCTTTTACGTCTGGATCAAATCCCCCTTAGCCTTCTTCTTTCCAATGAGAACAGCCCCAAATCTCTCAGGCAACATACTGGTAAATCCCCTCCACAACCTTTCCAATGCTTCCACATTACCTTTCCAAACGCACATACTCGATATCCAGCATTGTCCACAAAGTCCAGACACATGCAATTTCAATCGCAATGCCACCAGCCCAGCTGCAGCTTGTCGTGTTGACAAATATCGTCTGGAGAACCGTACCTTCAACGATCGCACACTGTGCTCCTTGGTACTCACAGACCTTTGGAGTCATGGTGATATGCTGCTGAGCAACTGCTACGACCCTTATGCCAAATGCATTTGAATTGTAATCTAACAGTGGGATTCTTTTCGCTCCCGAATGACACAGTTGCGTTGGTGTCAGCAACTGCTCAGAACTCAGTTACGCGTTTTGTTCAATGGCTCATGTTGCTTATGCAATCTTCGCCTGACAGCACATTCAGCAAGTTATCACGCCTTCCTGCAGCGTTTGTCAGCGACAGATCATTTGCTAAGATGATTGCTTCAGACAGCGCTACATCCTACATTTGAAAGTGGAAAAGATGGAAACATTTATAGGCTGAATAGCCTGTCAGTATTTTCCGGGCGCGTCAGAGGCTGTGAGCTGATCTTATAGAGGATTTTCAATCATGAGGGACATGAATAGGGCAAATACACAAGTTCCTTTCGCTCAGGTGGGGCAGTGCAGAACTAGAGGGTATAGATCTGGTGTGGGAGAGTGAAAATTCGAAAGTCAGTGAGGGGCAACGGCTTCACGCGGAGTGTGGTGCTGGTTTGGAATAAGTTGCCAGATGAGTTGTTAGCGGCTGGTACAATTCCAATACTTCTAAGGAATCTGGACGTGTATTTGAATAGCAAGGGTTTAGAGAGAAATGGGTCAAGTGCTTGCAATCGCGGCAGGATCGGTTTCGGAGATCTGTTGGACATGGACGAGTTGGATTGAAGTCTGTGTTGTCCGTGCTGTCCATATCTCATGGCTCTATGATATTGCTGCACACTTTGCTAACAGGGTGAGAGGGTGATATGATAACTCCAATTTTGATCCATGAGAGTTGAGCAAGCGAATTCATTCCCCTAGAAGACGTGTGAAACGTCTTGATAGACATCCAGCAAAATAAAATGAACACATCTTTGATTTGATTTGAAACCTGAACTCTGTTTCTCGTCCGAGACTGTGCCCGCTCTGCTTCATACTGCATACATTTCATGTTTTGCATTTGGATTCTCCTTACCTCTGTTTGCCAAATCTCTCTCATGCCCCCTTTTTGCCCTCCTGATTTCCTTCTTAAGTGTACTCCTATTGCCTTTGTTCTCTTCCAAGGGTTCATTCGATCTATCTTGTCTATACCTGACAGATGCTACCTTCGCTTTGTTCACCAAATCCACGATTTCTTTACTCATCCAGCATTCCCTTCACCTACCAATCTTTCCTCCCAACCTGACAGGAATATGCTGTCTCTGCACTCTTGTTATCTCGTTATCTCATTTCTGAAGGCTTCTCATTTTCCAGCCATCCTTTCACCTGTGAATATCTGCCCCAAGCAGCTTTTGAAAGTGTGTGCCCAATATCATCATAATTAGCCTTCCTCCAGTTTAGAACTTCAACTTTTAGATCTGGCCTACCGTTTTCCGTTTACCGTATTATAACTAATAATATTATGATTGCTGGCCCTATACGTGCACACACATAGTTAATCAGAAAATTTTCATAATACATACTTAAGAAATTCCACTCCATTTAAACCCTTAACACGATGGCAGTCCCAGTCTATGTTTGGAAATCCCCTACCATAACCATCCTATTATTCTTACAGATAACTGATAACTCTTAACAAATCTGTTTCTCAATTTACCTCTGTCTATCAGGGTCCCTGTGGTACTCAGTGCCATTCTCGATATGTCAGCCTTACTTCATCAGTCTAATTCCCCATTCTGTCTATCTCGTTGTCTCCTGTATGTATTCAGGAAGTTCCTGTCTCCATAGACCTCCCAGTTGCTGAGTGTCTCGTCCATCACGTCATTGAAGATGGTTTGTTATCCAGGGGGAGAAACGTTAATGGAGGCCTGGAGCTTTCAATAAATCCTGCAGCTAGGTAGGATCACACATTGTGAACAGAACAGGGATCAATAGGAGGGCTCCAATCATCGACTAACAAAGTGTGGCATAGATACATTTCTGGAGGTGGAGCACAGTACGGACACAATCCAAGCTTAATCACCATCCCTTATTTAATGTATGTTGCAATAAGACGGCATAAGGAGTTCACAGTCATCAATCCAGAACTGTACTGTCGAGTGGGCATCAGTACAACACATGTGAAAGCAGCGCTACCAAGAGACGGCGGCAATGCTTCCTGGGATCCTTGTGTTCTGTGTTCCCTCTCTGAAATTGTATCTGTGGCACATTTTGTCGACCATGCTAACTCCTATAACAATTACCATAATTGTAACCTTCTCGTCTCTCGCTTATTTCTCCACCTATTTGAAACGTACTCAAACCCAGACTATCATCCCTATCTCTGGAAATTGTGATTGTTTCCTTTGCATGTCTTATCTCGGTATCCTTCTCGTCCAGTAACTGGAGACATGTAGCACAGAAACAGACTCTGCAATCCACCAGGTTTCCTAAACGCATTTTCCTGCGTTTGGCCCATATCTCTTCAAACCTTCTCCACTCCATGTACCTGCTCAAGTGTCTCCCCCATGTTTTCGTTGTACTTGTTTCTAACATTTCCTCTGGCAGTTCGTTCCATACATAGAAAATAGAGAATCGATCATTCAACACTGCAGTGCAATGCAGGCCCTTCGGTCCTCGATGTTGCGTGAAACTGTCAAAATAATCTGAAGCCCAGTCTACCCGACACTATTCCATTTTAATCCATATGTCTGTCCAATGACCATTTAAATGTCCTTAAAATTGGCGTGTGTACCACTGTTGCAGGCAGGGCATTCCACAACCGTACGACTCTCTGAGTAAATAAACTAACACTGACATCTGTCCTATTTCTATCACGCCCCGAATTTAAAGCTATGTCCCCTCGCGCAAGCCATCACCATCTGAGGAAAAAGGCTCTCATTGTCCACCCGATCCAAACCTCTGATCATCTCATATGTTTCACTTAAGACTCCACTCAACCTTCTTCTCTCTAATGACAACAGGCGCAAGTCCGTCAGCCTTCCTTCGTAAGACCTCCCCTCCATACCAGTAAACATCCCAGTAAATATCTTGTGAACCCTTTCCAAAGCATCCACATTCTTCCTATAATGTAGCAATCGGAGTATGTGCAATACTCCAACACCAGCCGTACCAGAGATTTGCACAGCTGCAGCATGACCTCATGGCTCCGATACACAATTCCTCTATTAATAAAAGCCAAAACAACGTAGGGCGTCTTAATACCTTTATCAACCTGGATGGCAACTTTCTGTGCATGGACACAGACATCTCTCTGTCTATTTACACTACCAAGACACTTACCACTAGCCCAGTCCTCTGTATTCCTGTTACCCCTTCCAAAGTGAATCACCTCACAGTTTTCAACATTAAACTCCATTTGCCACCTCTCAGCCGAGGTCTGCAGCTTATCTATGTCCTCCTGGAACCAATAACATCCTTTGGCACTATCCACAACTCTCCCGACCTTCATGTCATTCGCAAATTCACTAAACCATTCTTCTACACCCTGATCCCAATCACTTGTAAAAATGACAAACACCAGTGGCCCCGAATGAGATCCTTGTGGTCCAACACGAGTTAATGAACTCCAGGATGAACATTTCCATTCAACCACAACTCTTAGTCTTCTTTCAGCTCGCCAAGTTCTGACCTGAACCGATAAACCACACTCAATCCCATGCCTCCATATTTTGTGCAATAGCCTACCGTAGGGAACTTTATAAAACGACTTACTGAAATCCATGTTCATCACATCAACCGCTTTACCCTCACCCACCTGTTTCATCACCTTCTCAAATAACTCAGTAAGTTTTGTGAGGCATGATTTACCCTTCACAAAACCGTGTTGACTATCCCTAATTAACATATTCTTTTCTCAATCGTTATAAATCCTATCTCTTACAACCCTGTCCAACATTTTGCGCACAACCGAAGTAAGGCTCATTGGCCTATAATTGCTAGAGTTGTCTCAACTCCCCTTCTTGAACAAGGGAACAACATTTGCCATCCTCCAGCTTTCTGGCACTGTTCCTGTAAACAATGACAAAATAAAGACCAAAACCAAAGACTCTGCAATATCCTCCTTGGCTTCCCAGAGAATCCTCGGATAAATCCCATCTGTGCCAGGGGTCTTATCTACTTTCACACGTTCGATAATTGCTAACACCACCTCGTTGTGAACCCTACTCCAATCTAGTCTGGGAGCCCGTATCTCAATATTCTCATCGATAACATTGTCGTTTTCCATCACGAATGCTGATAAAAAATATCCACTTCGTGCTTACACTATCTCCTCTGACTCCACACACACTTCCTACTACTATCCTTGATTCGACCTAATCTTACTAGAATCATTCTTTTGTTCCTGATAAACCTTCCGAGTTTTGCTTGGTACTATCCGCCAATGGATTCTCATGTCCACTCCTGGATCTCCTCAGCTCTCGATCAAGGTCTTTCCTAGTTAACCTGTACTTCTCAAGAACCCTAACTGAGACATCACATCTCATCCTAACATAAGCCTTCTTCTTCCTCTTGACAAGAGATTCAACTTCTTGAGTAAACTTGGTTCCTTCACTCGACACCCTCATCCCTGCCTGACAGTCATATACTTATCAAGGACAAGTGGCTGTTCCTCGAATAAGCTTCACATTTCAATTGTGCCATGGTATACAGTGTCCTTCCACATCCTTTGCATCCTAAATCTTGCCTAATCACATCATAATAGCCTTTCCCCCAGCTATAACTCCTGCCCTGCGGTATATGCACATCCGTTTCCAGCGCTAAAGTAAATATAACCGAATTGTGGGAACTGTCACCAAAGTGCTCATTTACTTCAAATCTAAAAAGTGGCCGGGTTCATTCCCCAGTTCCAAATTCAATGTGTCCTTGACCCTTATTTACTTGTCGACATATTGTGTAAAGAATAATGAAATACAAACAGATTCGAACCGCAACGTATCCGCAATGGGACAGGATGCAAGGTCGTTCAGTGAATAAATGGCTGTAAAATTTCAAGGGAAGGAAAGAGTCAAGATTAGAGTGGTGCTGGAAAGGTACAGCATGTAAGGCAGCAGCTGACGAGCAGGAAAATCGACGCTTTGGGCAAGGGCCTTTCATCAGGAATGGTGAGGCCTGCTCATTGGTTGCTGCCTGAACTGCTCTGCTTTCCTCGAATCACTCTAATGTTGACTCAAATCTCCAGCATCTGCAGTCCACACTTTCACCGAATGGAAGGAAGGAATTGCATTGTCTCTTATATTTCCATCTGAATGGTGTTTTATTGATTTCAAAACAGGGAAATGATGGCCACTTAGTTGGACAATGTGGAGTCTGTTCCCATCAATGCTAGCGTTTTATTAGCAGTAGGTGGGTCCTCCATTGTGTGGGATGCCATATCCTGAATGCTAGAGGCACGCCTGAAAACTCAGGACGTCCCACCTAAACAAGACCACATAGCTAACAGCAGCGTATCCCAACTACATACTGGAACAACCTCCTATCCATGATCGCGGTCATTTCTGGAACTGGAAATCCAAGCAAATGAGTAGAAGAGGCCATGGGAGGCGGAGTGTACACAATGTTGCCAGGGCTAGGTTGGCAGGTTCTGTTGTGGCCATTAATGATTCATTTAATATCCCTCCAGTTGGCACATGGACCTTCACCGAGCGGGAGTATTGTGAACATAGCTTTTTCAGTATTATCAAGCTAAAATTGAAGAGCAGCCATGCGAGAAAAAGTATTCACGTTCAGTGCTGTACACTTGAGACGTTTCTGTGTGTGTTTGTGCGAAAGGATTTATAATGTTGTTAAAACTCAATTCGTTTCATACAATGGTGATTTATTGTTTATTCATTTGTGGGATTTGGGCGTCGCTGGCTGGCCAGCACTGATAGCCCATCCCTATTTGCCCTCGAGAAGGTAGTGGTGAGCTGCCTTCTTGAATTGCTGCAGTCCACGTACTGTGGGTTGACCCACAATGCCAGTAGGGAGGGAAATTCAGGGTTTTGACCCAACGACTGTGAAGGAATGGCGATATATTTCCAAGTCAGGATGGTGCGTGGCTTGGAGGGGACTTGCAGGTGGTGGTGTTCCCAAGTAATTGCTCCTCTTGTCTTTCTAGATGGAAGTGGTTGTGTGTTTGGAAGATGCTGTCTTGGAATCTTTGGTTAATTTCTGCAGTGCACCTTGTAGATAGTAATAACTGCTGCCACTGAGTGCTGGTGGTGGAGGACTGAATGTTTATGGGTGTGGTGCCAAACATGCGGGCAGCTTTGTGTCAAGCTTGTTCAGGATTGTCAGAGCTGCACCCATCTCGTTAAGATATTGAGGGTTTAGTTAAGAGAACGAAGGAAGCATATGTAAGATATAGACAGAATAGATCGAGTTAATCCTTAAAAGACTATAAAGGCAGTAGGAGTATAATTAAGAGGGAAATTAGGAGGGCAAAATGGGGACATGAGATAGCTTTCGTAGGTAGAATTAAGGAGAATCCAAAATGTATTTGCAAATACATTAAGGACAGAAGGGTAACTAGGGCTCCTCAAAGATCGACGAGGCAGCCTTTGTGTGGAGCCGCAGAAAATGGAGGAGATGTCAAACGAATATTTTTCATCAGTATTTACTATGGAAAATGATATGGAAGATATAGAATGTAGGGAAATAGCTGGTGACACCTTGCAAAATGTCCATATTACAGAGGAGGAAGTGCTGGATGTCTTGAAACCGATAATGGTGGAGGGAATCCTGAGGGACAGGATGTGCATGTATTTCAAAAGGCAAGGATTTTTTAGGAATAGTCAACCTGACTTGGTGCGTGGAAAATCATGTCTCACAAAACTTGATTGAGTTTTTTGACGAAATAACAAGGAGGATCGATGAGTACAGAGCGGTACACATGATCTATATGGACTTCAGTAAGACATTCGACAAGGTTCCCCAGAAGAGACTGGTCAGCTAGGTTAGATCTTAAATACAGGGTGAACTCACCATTTTGATACAGAACTGGCTCAAAGGTAGAAGACAGAGCGTGGTGGTGAAGGGTTGTTTTTCAGACTGGAGGACTGTGACCAGTGGAGTGCCACAAGGATCGGTGCTGGGACCCAGACTTTTTGTCAGTTATATAAATGATTTGGAAGCGAGCATATTGGGTACAGTAAGTAAGTTTGCAGATGACACCAAAATTGGAGGTGCAGTGGACAGCGAAGAAGGTTACCTCAGATTACAACAGGAACTTGTCCAGTTGGGCCAATGGACTGAGAAGTGGCAGATGGAGTTTAATTCTGATAAATGTGAGGTGCTGCATTTTGGGAAAACGAATCTTATAAGAAGTTAGACACTTAATGGTAAGGTCCTCGGGAGTGTTGCTGAAAAAAGAGACCTTGGAGTGCAGGTTCTTTGCTTCTTGAAAGTGGAGTTGCAGGTAGACTGGATAGTGAAGAAGGCGTTTGGTATGCGTTCTTTTATTGGTCAGAGTACTGAGCTGCCAGAGGAAGTGGTAGAGGCTTATACAATTGCACCAGTTAAAAGTAATTTGAATGGGTATATGAATAGGAGGGTTTGGAGGGATATGAGCGGTGTGCTGGCAGGTGGGACTAGATTGGGTTGGGATATTTGGCCGTTATGGACGGGTTGGACCGAAGGTCTGTTTCCATGCTGTATATCTCTGTGACTCTATGACACTAAGTCGGGAGTCTTCCACCACACTCTCGAGTTGTGCCTTGTAGGTGGTGAATAGACTTTGGAGTGTCAAGAAGTGAGTTACTCACCACAGTGTCCGTAGGATCTGACCTGCTCTTGTAGCCAGTGTGTTTATGTGGTAAGTCCAGTTGAGTTTCCGGTCAATGCTAACGCCAAGGATGTTGAAAGGTGGGGATTCAGTGATTGTAGTCCCGTTGAATGTCATGGGGTTGCGGCTTGATTGTCTCTTATTGGTGATGGTCATTGCCTGGTAATTGTGCGTTGCGTATGTTACTTGCACGTGTCAGCAGAAGCCTGGAAATTGGACAGCTCTTGTTGCGTTTGAGCAAGGACTGTTTCAGTATTAGAGGAGTTGCGAATTTAGACAAAGGCTTACAGAGGAAATACAGAACAGAAACAGACCAGTTGGTGCAATCAGTTCATGCCAGTGCTGATGTTCCACTCAAGATATTTCACACTTTCCCTCATCTAAACTGGATATTATATTTCCCTATTCCACTCCCTTCAATATGCTTGCCTAGTTTACTTGAAATATATTAAAGTATGCACTTCAACCATTCTGTGTGATCACATATTCCCTGTTCTCATCATTCTTTCAGTGATTTCGTGGATTTCGTGGAAACTCATAAAGTCATCGAGATGTACAGCGTGGAAATAGTCCCTTGTGTCTAACTCATCCATGCCGACCAGATATCCCAACCCAGTCTTGTCCCACCTGCCAGCACACGGCCCATATCCCTCCAAACCCTTCCTATTCATATACCTATGAAAATGCCTTTTAAATGTTGCAATTGTACTAGCCACCACCACTTCCACTGGTAGCACATTCCATACACATACCACCCTCTGAGTGAAAATGTTTTTTTTTTAGATTAGATTAGATAACAGTGTGGAAACAGGCCTTCGGGCCAACAAGTCCACACCGACCCGCCGAAGCGCAACCCACCCATACCCCTACATTTACCCATTTACCTAACACTACGGGCAATTTAGCATGGCCAATTCACCTGACCTGCACATCTTTGTGACTGTGGGAGGAAACCGGAGCACCCGGAGGAAACCCACCCAGACACGGGGAGAACGTGCAAACTCCACACAGAGAGTCGCCTGAGGCGGGAATTGAACCCGGGTCTCTGGCGCTGTGAGGCAGCAGTGCTAACCACTGTGCCACCGTGCCGCCCATGTTGTCTCCTAGGTCTCTTTTATATCTTTCCCCTCTCACCCTAAATCTCTACCCTCTCGTTCTGGACTCCCCCATCCCAGGGGAAAGACGTTGTCTATTTATCCTATCCAAGCCCCTCATGATTTTATAAACCTCAATAAGGTCACCCCTCAGCCTCCGATGCTCCAGGGAAAATAACCCTAGCCGTTTCAATCTCTCCCGCTAGCTCAATTCCTCCAATCCTGGCAATATCCTTGTAAATCTTTTCTGAACACTTTCAAGTTTCACAACATCTTTTCCGATTGGAAGGAGACCAGAATTGCACGCAATATTCCAAAAGTGGCCGAACCAATGTCCTGTACAACAGCGACATGACCTCCCCACTCCTGTCATCAATACTCTAAACAATAAAGGAAAGCATACCAAACGCCTTCTTCACTATCTGCCTGCGACTCCACTTTCAAAGAGCTATGAACCTTCACTTCAAGGTATTTTTGTTCAGCAACACTCCCTCGGACCTTACCATTAACTGTTTCAGTCCTGCTAAGATTCACATTCCCGAAATGCAGCACCTCACATTAATCTAATTTAAATTCCATGTGTCACCTCTCAGTCCACTGGCCCTTGTGTAAAAGATCCCGTTGTAATCTGAAGTAACCTTCGTTGTCCACTGCACCTCCAATTTTGGTGTCATCAGTAATCGTACAAACTATACTTCTTATTCTCACATCCAAATCATTTATATAAATGCTGGAAGGTAGTGGACCCAGCACCAATTCTTGTGAAACCCCAGCACCGATCCTTGTGGTCACAGGCCTCCAGTGGGAAAAAGAACACTCCACCACCACCCTCTGTCATCTACCTTTGAGCCAGTTCTACATCAAAATGGTGAGTTCTCCCAGTATTCCATGAGATCTAACCTTACTCACCAGTCTCCCATGGGGAACCTTGTTGTACGCCTTACTGAAGTCCATATAGATAATGTCTACCAATCTGCCCTCATCAATCCTCTTAATTACTTCTTCAAAAAAACTCAATCAAGTTTTTGAGACATGATTTCCCACGCATAAAACTATGTTTACTATCCCTAATAAGTCCTTGCTTTTCCAATTACATGTACATCCTGTCCACCACTGACATCAAACTTTCTGGTCTTTCGCTCCCTGGTTTGTCCTTATCACCTTTCTTTATCAGTGGCACCACGTTAGCCAACCTCCAGTCTTCGGGCACCTCGTCTGTGACTATCGATGATACAGATATCTCAGTAAGAGGCCCAACAATCACTCCCTAGCTTCCCACGGAGTTTTAGGGTACACCTGATCAGGTCCTGAGGATTTATAACTTTTATGCGTTTCAAGGCATCCAGCACTTCGCCCTCTGTAATATGGACATTTTTCAGGATGTCACCACGTATTTCCTTACATTCCATACCTTCCATACACTTTTCTATAGTTAATACTGATGCAAAATACTTGTTCAGTTATCTGCCCCACCTTCTGCGTTTCCACACAAAGGCTGCCTTGCTGATCTTTGAGGCGCCCTATTCTCTCCCTAGTTACCCTGTTGTTCTTAATGTACTTGTCAAAACCCTTTGGATTCTCCTTAACTCAGTTTGCCAAAGCCATCTCCTGTCCCTTCTTTTACCCTCCTGATTTCTCACTTAAGTACACTCCAACTACCTTTATATTCTTCGAAGTATTCACTCGATCGATCCTGTCTATACCTGACATATGCTTCCTTCTTTTTATTGACAGTCTCTACTTCTTCTCTATCCCATGGAGGAAATGTTTTCGCTGCCCCTGCTCTTATTAAAACCTTTCATAATTTTTGACCCCTCCGCCTGTTTTTCTTTGCAAGAAAGAAGTGAACAGCACAACAACTCCTCCAGAAAAATACACACTTAAAAATTTGTGTTTCACTCTTTTAAATCTCACTTCATCCTCTCCAGTGCTTATGTGTCCATTCTATAACGTGGCAGCAGGAACTGCAGGCAATACTTTTAATTATAGTCGAAACCAGTTTTAATAGGGATTTAGCAAGATATCCCTACTTTCAAATCTCTCCATTTATACATAAAGCTTCGAGTTTTGTTTGCGCTTTGATGGTCTTCCTTTTCCTTTGGCAATTTATTTTAGTGACTGATGTAATTGTATGAGATCCCTTTATCTGTCTCTCCCACTTAGACGTGCAAATTCGAATTAGTGACCTGCTACACTATTGTTATCAAGATACATCACGTTACATTAATCTGTATCGAACTTCGTTTGCCAATTATTTCACCACACTAAATTTATTTATGACCTCCTGAAACTTCTTGCCGTCCTCAGATCTGACTGGCTTACCACATTCCCTAACTCTTTGATGTCATTGAATTGCTAAATATTTTTATTTTGTAATAATTAGAGACTGCATTTAATTTGCAGTTATACTTTATTGTGCTTTGGGGATTTTTTTTGGTTAAGTACTTAGAGAAATGCAGTAATTTACATGATAACTGTAACAACTAAATGTAAAATGACGGGTTGATGAAAGTTATTACACGTAAAGAAATAATTTAGAGGTTCTATTAACTGCAAGCTCTAGAAATTGAAAAGGCACCCATCCTCGATTTTGAACCAACTGATATTAAAACAATGACATCATTCATGTGAAATGCAGCATGATTTATGAAGGACTCCCTCCCGGTTTCTCCATCTTCACGGCCACATTCAGTAATATAATAAGATGCCTAATAGGCTGCTTGCTTTCCCTGGAGCATCTGAGGGCGAGGGGTATAACATCTGGAGCGGTGTAGATATAGTGGATAGGCAGGATTTTTTTTTCTCCCTGGGTTGTGGGAGTCCAGAACTAGAGGGTGTAAGTTTAGGGTGAGAGAGGAAAAAATGAAAAGGCCCTAATGGGCAACTTTTTAATGCAGAGGATGTTGCATGTATGGAATGAGCTGCCAGAGGAAGTGGTGAAGGTTGGTACAACTTTCATATATTATATATCAGATTATATCACTTTTCTCCCTCCTGATTGCTCTTTTTAAAAATGTCCCTACAACTCTTATATTCTTCAAGAAATTCAATTGATCTCATTTGTCTATGTCTAATATACAACTCATTTTTATTCTTAACCAGAACATTAGCATCTTTATTTCTCCATTGTTTCCTCGTTTTTCCAGCCTTACCTTCACTCGAACAGGAACGAAATGCCGCTGAAGTTTCGTTAGCTCACTTATGAAAGCCTCGCACTTGTCGGCTCGCCCTTTACCTGCAAACAGTTTACTCTAATTAACTCTTGGTAGTTTTTGTTTCATGCTATCAAAGTTTCCCTTAATCCCATGAGAAACGTTAACTTTTATGCAAGGCCTTTCCTTTCCATAAGTATTTTCGAACTAATTGAATTATAGTCACTGGCCCTAAACTGATCCGCTACACACACTTCAATCACTTGCCCTGCCTGATATCACAAGACAAGGTGATTCTTTATTTTCTCTGTGGTGGTTGCATCTACATATTAACTAAGAACCTTTTGTTGAGCTCATGTAAAACATTCTTCACCATCCAAGTCCTTAACATTATGGCTGTCCCAATTTATGTTTGGAAGATTTAAATTTACTATTATTACAACTCCATTATTCTTACATATAAATGAGATATCTTTATATATTTGTTCTTCAATTTCACTCTGACTACTGGGGGAGTCTATTACAATCGCATCGCCTTCTTATTTCTGACTTCCATTTACTTAGCTTTACTGGACCATCCCTCAGAAATATCCTCTCTTAGTTCAGCAGTACTATCTCACGACAGGAAAATAACCTGACGGGAAGCGCCTTCTCGATCATCCGACTTCTGCATCACCTTTTGTTGGTGTGAATTGCCCTTACAGGACTCTGTGCATAAATTAATCTAGTTATCCTTAATAACTGTAAATAGAAACCATAATAGGTGACTTGGTGATGGGAAATATAAAGGTACATTGTGCGTAAGGCAAATTCTGGATATAGCACATAATAGAAGAAAAACTCACTCCATTCTCGCTGCTCAGGTCTTGTCTGGGCTGCTGCACCTTCAGAGTATTTTCTATTTGATTTTTGATGAAATCAAATTCATCTCATTCGCTGTTTTGTAGTAGTCAAACATTTGTTACCAGAAGTTTGCTTTTTCAGGATGTAAGTTGCCTTTTCATGTACATCCTAGGAATTCAATGTTTAGATTATTTGTTGTTCCAACCTCTGCCTCAGTCCAATAGGCACAATTCAAGAAGAAAAATGAATAACAACTTAAGGTCAAATATTACGATGTTGGAAGAACAATATAGAACTTTAAATTTTACAGATGTTGCAGGGATGGACATCAAATGGAAAGTAGCAGAAGTTCCAGTAAGGACCTCCTTGTGTCAGATATATCTCAGTCTCGTGAAGGTGTGACGTGCTTCTTTATTTTGTGATGAACTCAGAAGAACATATAATAGTAAAAGTGTAAATCCAAAGGTGAGCAGAAGGAAAGGATCATCGGTGTTTGTGTGCTCAAATCAGGGAATGTACCATGACATGTCGACAGAAGAACAAATAAATACCAACTTCATAAATAGTGCTGCAGACAACAAGTACAAAGGAATTCTGTTAAACTGAAATAAAACAGGCCGTTGTCTCACCTGGAATATTGCGTCCAGTTTCAGGTGCTACATTTTTGAAAAACAATGCAAAGTCATGAGAGAGGGTGCATGGCTGATTCACAGTAGTGTTCCAGGGATGATACATCTCATCGAATTTGAGGAATTAGAACTGTTCTCTGCTGAACAGGAATTTTAAATTTTAAATCCCTGATACATTTTGGTAGATTCGCTTAGAGAGAAACTGTTCCCGCTGAAGAAGAATTCAGAGCATTCAGGCACTTTCTAAATATAATTGGCAAACGAAACATCACAAAACAAGATAAAGTGAAATTTACTTGAATGCAGCGAATGCTTTAGATGATTTCTGCTCCTGTAAAATGTGCAGCGGACTCAGGATTAATTATGACATTCAAGGTGCATTCCCTTTTTGCCTGGCGTGATGCTTTGAAACAGCAGTTGTGATTGATCTGTGGATAAGCACATCGACCTGGACCCAATATGCCGACCACTGCAGCGTACAGCTGGAACTGACAACTGGAAGCGGCAGATTCATACTACAATAAATGACGGAGAAAACATCACAGAAGCGCTTCACAGGAGGCTCCCAATCACTGAGCATATCACCTGGACAGGGGACGAAACGTCTGCAACACAAATTCTCAGCTCGGCGAACAGAACCACAACATATGCGACTAATGTTCTAACCGTTTAGGGAGAGCCTCTGTGTGTGCCGAATTTCTTCAAATGAGCATTTCATTTCAAATTTGAGAAGGCATATGTGTGTAAATGTCTGTATTTAAGTTGATCATTTGTCCCTTGCAGAGGTATAAATTTCATGTTTAACGATGAAATGATAAATTAAAATACATGGGAAAGCTTTGTTGTGTGAATTTCTTATCAGGCCTCGAGTAGTTACAGGTCGTTGGGTGTTCTAGATATCAGATTTGGCGGAGGCAAATCTAAATTGATGGATTATTTGAAAAATCTACTATTGTTTTCATAAGGGATTCCTACTACATATATAGCTTCCCGAACTCATACACTATGACCAGTCGAGACGTCTTCAGAGTCTCGAGACCAGATCGGATCCAGACTCTGCAAACAGTTGCAATGATTGGTGCTGGAATCGGACTGTACATCTGATTTCTGCCTTGTCTGATCGAAATCGAGCTGTGATTTATAATTTTTGAGTGCTTCTGTTCAGTGATATTCCTGTATAAAACATATCACAGCCTCACTTAATATGATTTGAGAGGTGTGGTGTGTCAAATAGATCCTAGAGTTTATGCTCCATGAGTCATATGTGTGAGAAAACTCCACTTGAGAGAATCTACCCTTGGTTTGTTCATCTGTTGTACCTGCATATGTGACTGAACGTTGACATTTTTGGCTGATGAACGTTTAGTTGGACATTTGGGGTGTCGAGTTGTGCATTACTAACCCAGGCTGTCCTGACATTGGGAGTACTTTTAGTTTTAGTTTTTAAACAGATTCAACTTTCTAATTCCATTGCCTGCCTCTTATACGTTTCTGTGGAGCAGTGTTCCTGATGTCTATTATCACACGACCCGTGGGTGTGACGATTTGTGCTTAAGAGGAAATGGTGTCACATCATTCTGCCTCTGGAGAATTCTATAAGGCAGACAGTGTGAAAGATGCATTTATATTAGTGGTCCCCTTGGTGGCGCAGCATTAACCTTATCACTGGATGAAACACAACTGGACAGATCAAGTGAAAAGTGTTTGCGGGGAAGGGAGTGGGACGTGTAAACTTGGGAAACTTTATTTTTACTTATTGGACTTGAAGAAAGAATCAAGCAAACTCAAAGTTAGTGCATTTCATTCAAGATTTATTAATCATTTCAGAAGCATTTTTATCGAAAAGCTTATGTTAAAGTTAATAGAAGTGAATATATTGATTGGATGCGACATTGAGACGAGATTGCATGCACTATGCGCCGTGAATTTTATGTACATCTGTAACAATCGCCAGAAAGAGAATACAAGGGCTCAACGTATAAGGGAGGCAAGCATTATGAATAAGGAACAATAAAAAAAAAACAAGTTGAATTGGGAAGTTATAAATTATTCCAACTATAATAATCTCAAAGATATCAAAGTGAAAGCGAAAGGCCATCAATATTTATTACAGTTACACACTGACAAACTTAAGTGAACTCACTGTTCGAGTCAGCAACAGGACAGATTGTAGATTGGGAATTCAGAAGCTTTGATAAACAGATAAGGAAAATCTACGGTGTCCACAACTCATTCACGTAACCTGGAAAAGAGAGATAAAGTCATGATGCAGATGTTTATGATCAGATGCATTCAGGTTCTCAATTGTATTCAGTGGCACACTTTGATATTTCACAAGACATCTTTGGCTCCTTGCTGTGTGAAATATTTGATTACTCTCACCTTCACCAGAGTGATGGCAGCACTGTAGAAAATACTCAGGAAGAACAGAGTGATGAATGTGGAAGCAGTTGTCCAGATGTTGCCATTATCATCCTCATAGTCTTCAATCCAAGTGTGATCTATTGAATCTATGAATATAAAGCCGAGAGAACGTATTCAGATTGTTTATTGATCCTGACTGATCTATCTGCACCTAAGTATTGTAATTCGAGACCGTTACATCTTCTTTAGGCAGTCAGGTGTTTCTCAGGTTTGACTCTCTATCTGCATGTATTAATGCATTACTGACTCTCAGCAAGAAATTATTAATACTAGCTGCACATTTTTCCTTACTCTCCGTGCCAGAAAACTTCGAATTACTTTGCCTTTTAATCTATTATTGAAGAATATTATCATTTGAGGATTATTTGCTGAGAACAAATATTTTAATTTTATCGTTATACTTTCAATATGGGCTGTGACCGCAGTTTAGTTCAAAAATTTGTCCATCACTGGATAAAGGTTCAAATATTGTTCTCATCTTCATGATATATTGGTGACCAATTGCTTGGCAAATCATGAATATAAATTTCATCCACAGTAAAAACATTGCTTCATATTTTTGTTTGTCGGATCTGCATATTTAGGAATAAGTTTTTGTACATGTCTCTCTTAATTTATTTTTTCTACTGCTTGATGTTTTCCTTGTGTTTGTGGATGTGGTAATGCGTGTCTCTTACTTTGCACTTGCCCATTTTGGAGTGTGTGCATGAATAAACATACTCATATTCTTTACTGCTGATGTGCTCACGTGTATTTTGTATGTAAATCTTGTTCCATTCACAATGTGTAAGCATCATCATGCTAAAATGACACTTCGTTGACGCCTATGTTTATCATGTAATGTCCTTGTGCGTGTCTAGTTTTCATTAGTGCCATCCTACCAATAGACAGCAGGATCTGTCTATTTCAGATCCTGCCTACATTAGATTATTTTCATGTTTGTGCTCAATAAATGTGAGCAAGCAACGTCATGTTTGGTGGATGTTAATCTTTGCGTGATGATCTCTGTTTGTGTGGCAATCTATCCTAAACCCATTGCCTGATGTGCTTGTTTGTGTTATTATGTGTGGATGTTTGCTGACGCTTGTGCCATTCTCCTTGTTTAATAAATGCCCCATTACTTGCGCGTCTGCATGTGAGACTCTGAATTTATGTGTGTGTGAGACATGTATAAGTGCTGATCAAAGTGGTTTAAAAATAAATTAAGCTGCCTCTGCAATCATATGTTTGTGACTTTGAAAATTAAAAAAATAATAATATTAATGTCTAACCCTGTGCTCATATGTGCCTGTGTGAGTTTACATGTGGGAGGACATTTTTTAGATGTTGTATCTTTGTGCGTATGAATGTATGTCGGTCAGCATTATGCTGCATGAATAGAAATGCAGTCATGTCCATTTGTGTATTAATTTGCGTCTATGCTTTGTCGTAATTATGTGTGGATATCCTTGTTCACTTGTGCACGTGCTATTCTTTCTGTGTATGTGCGTTTTTGTGGGAGCTTAGATGAGTGTTCAAGTACCATTTGCATGTGTGGCTCTGTGTATGTAAGAGTGTGTGACAGTTCATCTGTGTGCATGTTTGTGTGTGTGCATAAGCATGTGTCTTTAGGTGAGAGCCTGTGTATGTGTTTTTAGGTGTGTATTTGTGAGCATTTCTCTGCAACTGTTTCAGCTCTTATACTAGACAGTAATTTGTATTATTGTTCCAGTTTTTATGGATTGTCAACATTTATATCTGACCCAGATGTTGTCAGGAACATTTCTGATCGTCGTGGAGAGATCGATGCTGAAGGACAAAGAACAATACAGCGCAGAACAGGCCCTTCGGCCCTCGATATGAGCAACTCCTCTGTTGCAGCGAAAGAATTTCTGTCTCTGAGACAAGAGACCTGAGCTCAAATCCCCACTACTCCAGATATGCAGAATTGCATTTCTGAACATGCTTATTACAAAATATCTACAAATGTTCTGTACGTGAAGCAAAATTATGTCAGATGTTCGAAGACCAGAATTTATCCCATGTGCTCCAGAAAATGGAGACAAAACTATGGACTACAAACTGGGATGATGTAAATACCAGTTTTGGATTAAGGGGAGTCAATGTTAACAAACGATTAATAGGGTCAATTGAATTAGGCAGATAAAAAGGTATTATTTTACATGGAAACATGGAATCTTCGGACAGTAAACAACTAGCTGACTGGACTGTCAGCAACTGGGTTACATTACAGAGGACTTCTATCTTGAAAACTCTGCAGAGTGAGTAAGAGTACAGACCATTAATAATTCCCCTCTCCCCCTACCTCTGCTCAACAACAATAACCTTCCTTTCGGGTCTCTTTGGTGTGGAAATAAAGATGCATTCTGTCAACCACTGCACTGGTACAAGATCCCTCCTTCCACAAAATGAAGGGTTATATTCAACTGACTCTGCACTGTTTGCGATTGGCATTTTCCAATCAAAACTAATGCCAAATGTCTCTTAAGATTGCGGTTGCAATTGTTGCATTGTGGCAGTTTAAAGCCGACATGAATTTTGTGAGAATGTGCAATCGGGGAATCAGGAAAACAAAGTTCAAAGTTCGTAGTATTTACTTAAGAGAAATTGGGCATTTTCAGATTTCGTTTAAATGGAATTTAAGATGGTTAAGGTACTTTGCAGAATCTGGCATTGAGTGAGCTTTACTTTGCCTCTGATCCTAAGTTTACTTGAGCAGGGGACATTAACTGCACAAGACACGAATCCTCGACCTGTTAATAATCCAACTTAACTTTACAGGTGGAATATAAGTAAAAATGGGAAACACAATTAATTAAACGGTTGTATATTTAAATCACAATTTGGGGAAAAAGCTTTATTACTTTTGTTGAATTATTAAAAGCAACTTTGAGTTATTTATTGACATGAATTAATAGTGTCCATCAGTGCAAGTGAAATGTTCACAAAACTCGGTTTACCGCTGGATTTATCGACTGTTCTGTTGATGATCTTCAGTGGAATAGCTTCATGTCCCACCACACAGGAGTATGAAGCACCGCTAGCCCACTCCTCCGCTGTAATGGATAACAGGCTGTACATGAAGAAGGAGGTGTTCTCGCTCTCCGCCATCACCTCGTTGTTCTTGTAGTTATTGGGATTCACAAGCTTGTCATTGTTTGTCCATTTGATGAAGATCTCTCGGGGGTAGAAGCCTCTCACTAAACAGGTGAGGGAGAGAAACCTCTGAGCGGAAACGTCTTCTGTGGGTGGCAGTAGGATAGATACTGATGGCCCCAGTAGCTTTTCTCCTGCAGAATATTTGAAACAAATATAAATCAACTATAAAAATCCAGAATCAACATTGCAATTTCACTACATATTAAAATATGCCAGTTTTGTTTTTAAATTTGGGCTTTATACACTCTCATTTTCTAAACCAGCAGAATAATATCCATTCTGTTCATTAAGAGTAAAGAGTTTTATTCGAAAGTGGACTCCATGTTTCTAACCCACAACTAAGACATCCTGTGCATTTGTCATTGCTGATGTTAAAAACACAAACCAGGTTTCTTCCTATTTTATTTGACTTATAATCATAAAAGATCAACCTTTGGTCCATTCTGTTCTCAATCAGATATTTAGCTATCCTGCCATCAGACACATCTTTCATGGTGCAAAGATTATTTGGAGCCAATCTAAGCATGCCATGTATGTAACTGGATCTAGATTACACATGGAATACTTTGTTCTTTTATCTCACCGCTCACCATTTCCCTTGCGGATGGAGTCTCTCAGAGGAGTCAGTAGATACGGATGGTTCACCACGCATTCAAAACTAAAGTGACTCAGCAAGGTTTGAGTAGAAATGCTCAATTTGCTGATCACGCTGTCGGGATCTTCTCCAGGCTGGTTAGCAATCTCTGATTTCAGAGTCTTCTTTTCTTGTATCCAGGTGACATTGACTCCAGAAGGAAGATTGGACACAACACAGGTTAATGTCACCGTCGCCTCCAGTAAGACCTGTTCTACTGGCGGTGGTAGAATTTTAACTGTGTAATCGTGGCACTCATTAACTCCTCTGAAACAAAAATCAAATCAATGAAAAATGCCTCTTTCGAATCAAAACACCGAGCCTTCAGGCTACTCCCACATGAAGTGAAGAAACCACTTTGAAATGGCAGCTTCCAACTATTGATGAAATGATGGTTCCTGTTGTTTATATATTTTGATTTGTGAAAACATTTGTTATTATCTATAACATGCCCCGTGTAATCATTCATAAAGAACACTGGCTTTGCAACAAGTGAAACCTGTGAAAACGTAAAATCAAAGATACCATGGCGTAACACATGGAATTACCTTCCTTCCAGAGTTCTTCTCTCACTTACGTCCATCCATTCATACTTGTGACAAGAGTAATCTGAATTTAACGACTTCATTTCTATGTTCATAAAACTTACTTGCAAATGCTGCTGGGCATTCTGAATGCCAAATTACATCCCGAATTTTGGGCAAACTGTAATCAATCATAATTATTGTCTTTGTTCTCATGTACTTGCACAGGATATAAGTTGTTACGGGGCAGTGATCAGTAACAGAAATTCTAATCAATATGTTTAACGTTATTGAAAATAATTAACATTATTGGTGTGAGATCATTCTCTAAAACATACCATGAGATATTATTACTCCTGTCAAATTTGGAGTAGATCTAAAAACAAAACAGTGAATTCCTTAGTAGAACAAAGACTAAAAAAATACGAGTGTCTTAAATTATTCTACCAACTTGATGGAAATTTGCGCGAGTATTATTCAGACTTCCACTGCTCACTGCATGAACATTTCCATCCTCACCTGGGCTCAATCAGTCTGACTCAAATTCCTAGATCGTTCATCCCTACTGTAGCCTTACCACTAGAATGTATTCTCCTGCCACATCCACTAATTGCAGAGAGTATCTTAAAGAGGCTCAATTAGGTCATGTTTATCCAGATCAATCAAATGTGAGACCAATTTGGTCTTCGGCCTGGTCCCATGAATGAAGTTGAAGAGCTCAGTACCAGATAAAATCTATGACGTACAATGCACAAGGACAACAGGTCATTCCTGAACTGGAAATGAAGCACTGAACATATTTTGATCTATTTTGAAAAAAGGGTCGCTGCACATTTTACCATGTCATTTTGAGACCACAAGATAGTAAGATAAAGGTGCAGAATGAGGCAGTTCGGCCAATCGAGTCTGCCCTGCCATTCGATCAAGGCTGGTATGTTCTTCTACCCCATTCTCCAGCCTTCTCCATGTACTAACCGATCTATCGCCACGTTAAATACAGTCACTGACTTGGCCTCCAAAACCCTCTGCAGCAATGAATTCCACACATGCACCACCCTCTGGCTGAAGAAATTCTTCCCCATCTCAATGCCAAATGGTGCACTCATGTCCTACTCTAGCCTACGGCCAAAACATTTACTCCACGTTCATCCAATCTCGGCCTCTCAGCATGTTCTATGTTTCAAAGAAATACCTCTCTGACCCTGCACCCCGGCCCCCACAAGACAGGCATCCCTCCCCCACCCCAACCTCTTTATCCTTAAGCAAGTCACCAGGTATGGATTCGGCACTCTGCCTCTCCAAAAATGTGGTCAGCAAACAAACTACTTTAAAAAAAGACTATTAATCCAGCTCACTGTCTATATGTCTTCAACATAAAGGGAAACATGCTTTTCTGATTTGACATAATGTTGAATTATGAGCAATGCCAATGTAACACTCAAACTGAAATACATGACACATTTGTGAATGGGATGCTATACACCTGAGTGCTGTTCACTAAATTTGATCAATGTGTGTATCTGATTCACATCGGAGTTCAAAATGATTTCTAGTTCTCTCGTATGTATGTCTTACCCTGGGGTGTGGTGATGTTTTGACTTTGAGTGTTCTCTCCATGAGTGACCTGGCAGGTATGGACTGCGCTGTTGAACCATTCACCATAAGGGACTGTCAGCCGACTCATCACCGAAAAGTTCCCATCCGCCTCACACACAGGAGACGTGAAGACAACAGAATCCACGGATTGGACATTTTTCAACAATGTCACGGAGATTTCCTTCGGATGGAAATCAATGATTGAACAGATGATGGTTGCAAACTTGCTGCTTGCGATTTCTTCACTGGGACTCACGGTGAGAAGAATAGTTGGCGGGAGAAATGGACCTTTATGAAAAACATTGCATAAATTATCTGACAAATTTGATAAAAAAATACATTCAGTTCTATTATAACAAAGTTTTTTATGGCTAATAGATACTAACCTAATTATTACAAGTATCATAATTATGCAGAGTGTTATAGAAGCTGAGATCAACACTGTACAATTAGCAGGACGATGTGATAATGACAATGTAATGCTAAAATTACAGGACACATCAAGGAAGTCAAGAAGACACAGAAATGATAGGCCAGTTAAATCAGAGGGTGAGATAGTAATGTTGGATGGCATTCATTTCAATGATAGGAGCATGATAAACAAGGCCGGTGAGTTAACGGCATAAAGGAGGAAGTGTTCATATCATGGAGACATGTTGAGAGAGGGGGAGGAGTGGCAGTTCAATATTCCAAATATAATGCCTTCAAGCGAGGCAGGAAATGATGTAGAAGCGGGGTAAAGATTGTTGATGTTCGCCAGTGTGAGGGAATATGTGGGTATCGAAAACATGGAGAAGTGTTGTGATGTTTTGTTCAGGATTTAGGATAGATGATGTGATGTGCTGTCTTGCTGGATGAAAAATAGTTATATTTCCAGGGCAGATAAAACGTATGCCAGGGAAAGGATGAAATAGCGGGTCGCTGGTAATAATTTATAATTCCTGGCCACAGGGTATATGGCAAAACTGCCAATGTGGTATTGTTATGCAGGACGGATGAAGGGAAAAACAATGAAACCACAGGCTCGGCTCAAGCTAGACTCAGTAGTAGGGAACACATTGTAACTATGGAGAGGGGAATTAACCTTCATCTGGAAGAGTAATCAACAATTCTCAGCACGAATTTATTGAGAGGAAGTCATGTCTGAGCAATTCGATGGTAGTTTTCGCAGGAATAATTCGATGTCCAGATGATAGTCAAGATCAGAGCCAGGTGAGATCAAGTCAATTTGACGAATTGAATCCTGAGGTAGCTGAGTGGCGGAGTGCAGAGAGTAATGGCCGTAGGATGTTTGTGTGGCTGCAAGGTAATGTCTAGTGGTGTTCTGCAGGATTCAGTGTTGATTTATTGATGTCTCTATTATGTAAAACTGATTTAGAATATACTGCAGGAGATTTGGCTAGTAAGTTCACACATGAAGTGAAAATTGCCGTGTTGTCAGGTTCTGAACATGATAGCTTTAGATTGCAGTAAGATACAGAAGGGTTGGCCACTTGTGCTGAGAAATGGCAAATTGAAATCATTCTGGAAAAGTCAAAGGTGATGCACTTGGTCAGAAGAAACTAAGAGGTATTATGTTTTGAATGGTGGAACCCTGAAAAGGATTTCATGCCCATCGATCCCTTATAGCAATGTGGCAGGGGGATAAAAAGGCTAAGAATGTGTGAAGAGTATTTGCTTTTATGAGCCAAGACATTTACATTAGGTGTTGGGAGATGATACTGGAAATTAATGAAATACTGGTTAAGCCAGACATGAAGCATCGTGCGTAGTATAGGACTGCATGTTATGGAAGGAATGTGATTAGACAGAAGGCAGCATTGTTGAGATATTCCAGGATTTTTCGTGGGCTTGAAGTTTTTAATTATGAAATGTGATTCACCAAACTGGGGTTTTTCTTGGAGCAGAGAAGATTGAGAGAGAAGATGATTGTGATGTGTGGAATTATGGTAGACATACACAGAGTAAACAGAACAAAACATTTTCCCTTAATGGATGGAGAAATGTCTCAAGGGCATAGGGTTAAGGTCAGGACAGGAGGATATCGGGGAAAACAAAATCACACAGAGGGTGTGAATCTGTAGCTCAGTGCCAGTAAGTCATGTCGAGGCTGAGCCCCGCATAATATGTGAGAAATATTTAGATGCATATAAGAAATGCCAAGTCACACAAAGCAATGTGTCAATTGCGAACACATTGAACTGGAATAGTTAGGGAACTGTTATTGATTGGCTTGGACTGAATGGGCCGAATGACCTTTTCCTGTGCTGTATATCTCTATGGCTATGTCAAATGTATTGTAACTAATGCCCTATTCATGTTAACCACAGATGTACTGTTCACCTCAGTTTCCATAAGACTTACATGGCATTCCAGTGCTCTGCTTTGACCCGCTGTGTTGAACCTCACAGAAGATTTTGCTGCAATCCGCTTCTGACTCAGGCAGGGTTAACTGGCTGCTCAAGGTGTAAGTTCCCTTCTTGTTTCTCACGGATGGATAAGTCTTCAGTGCAGTCGTGATTGGCTGCCCACCTTTCTTCCACGTCACCTTGGTACCATCAGGGGAATAGTCCATGGCCAAATAACCAAAGATCACAGAACCGTTCGGCGTTGTGTTGCTGACAGGAGGAGACAAGTCCATAAAGTGTGGGGGTAGATACAGTCTCTAGGATAGAATGATCAATTGAGCAAGTTACTTTCTGTTAATTCGACCTTATTGGTTACGTAAATGTTTCCTCAGCTGTAATTGTATGCCAGTGTGTTCCTGCTAAAATCTTCAGCATACCTTAAGTTTATTTTTGTTTCCAATCAGTCGGTGATCATGATCTATTGGTTCCCTCGTCAGAAACATGCCCTTGAACTTGACCATTACGATATAACTCAGAAATAAGAACACCCTGATCCCACGAAAAGTAACTTAGAAAATCTCACCAACTAACACTTTCATTGGATTGCAGGTGACGACCATAGTCGTTTCACAAAATCCAAACCAAGAAAACGTGGAAGTTGGAATTGGAAATAAAAACCGAAGTTGCTGGAGAAACCCAACAACTGGCAGCATCAGTGGAGAGAAAGCAGAGTGAACGTTTCGAGTCCAGTATCCCTTCCTCGCTTATCAATGTCAGTCAGAATCTCCTCTCTGTGAAGAAGGCAGTTGCAGGGCACTGGGACTGAGAGAATGTCTGTCACAGCTGATATCATGCCAATTATCTGGAAGCTCAATAATCGACTTGACAATTATCTGAATTCTGGAGGCCTCTGAAACATAGAGGACCATTAAGGTTCAGAGACTTAGGAGTGTGACAGCTAGCTGAACTGAGCATTTATGTGAATATGATTCGAGAAATGAACAAGTACTCTTTTACTTCAATAACTATTAAACTTACAAGCAGTTCATGGTAAAACTCTAATCTCTCAGACTAACCACCGCTCTGACTCTCTCTCTCAACCTAAATTTCCACTAATATTGACAACCCCTACACTGTTACACGCTCATTCACCCTCGGAACACATGACCCTCATCGCAAGAAATAACACACATTCAAGGTAATCCGTATTCCGGACGACAATGTCATCTCGATTCCTTTCACTCAATTCCACTCCTGCTACACTGCACCTGGTCCTTGGTGAATCTAGTCCTGACATCAGACTTTTCACAACCCCTGACAGGATGCCACTCCCCCAGATATGACCTCAGACCTTCACCACTGACCTCTCATTTTACCCAAGTCAACCTGTGCACATTGCATCCTAGCTCTGTTCCCATCAGCCCTTCGCCACACTCTGAGCTTTACATTTTGACATCATACCCACTTGACACATCAGTCCAGTAACCTTCTGTCCTCGAAAAAGCCCAGCACTCTGCTAAGCCGATCAACTAAACTTCCCAACATCCTGCCCACCTCTCAATGAACCAGCCCGGCAGCCTGCCCACCTCTCAGCTAACCAGTCCGACACAATGCACATCTCGCAACTAACCAGTCCGACACTCTGCCAACCTCTCGACTAACCAGTCTGCCGTCTTGCCAATGTCTGAACTGACCAGTCTGACACCCTGTTTACCACTCAACTAACCAACATGACTCACTCCCCACCTCACAACTGACCAGCCCTACACCCTGTTGACCTCTCAACAAATTGGCCTGGCACCCTGCCCACCTCCAACTAACCAGCCCCGCACCCTCCCCAGCTCTCAACTAACCAGCCCTGCAGCCTGCTGGCCACTCAGTTAACCATCTTGGCACAAGGGAGACACCCTGCATTGCTGCTCCTACGACCCCTCACCTACCAAGCACAATGTGACCAAGTTATTTCTTTGTGACCATTATGATTTGCTTTGATGCCACCCTGCCAGACTAGGTGCATGCAAGCTCACCCAGCAGCCACCCAACACCTCACGGCCTATCAGCTCAAAATCTACCACATCACCAATCTACCTCCTCACTCGATCAGTAGCTTCCAACTTTCAGCCTACTCCACCATAAAGTCAGAGATTTAGAGAGTCATACAACACAGAAACAGGCCGTTCGGCCCAGCTCGTCCATGACAACCAGGGTTCCCAAATTAAACAAATTCTATTAGCCGGCATTTGGCCCATATTTATCCAGATCTATTCAGTTCCTTTACCTGTCCAAATGTCTTGGAAATTTTGTAACTGGATATGCATTTGCCACTTCCTCCGGCAGTTCATTCCAATGTCAGGTACAGTTGCAACACAAACTCCCAACCTTTCTACTCAATGCTCTATGCAATGAGAACACATTTTGCAAACACATTCTTCAACGCGCCAGCGACTTGAGACACCACTTTCAACAATATATGTATCTGATCCCTCAGGTCCCTCTGTTCGACAAAACTACCCATTGCCATATCATTAACTCTGTACGAAACTATGTATCTGAATCCCCAGGTGCTTCTGTTCGACATCACGACCCAGTGCACTACCATTCACTTTAAGTTGTTTCCTGATTTCTGTTCCCAAAATGCAATGAGTCATATTCAGTTTAAACTGAACTCTATCTACCCCTCCTCTGCCCATTGGCCCAGCTGATCATGATCTCGTTGTACTTTTACATAACCTTTATTGTCAATTATAGAACCAATTCTGCTGTTATGTGAAAACTTAACAACCATGCCCCATTCAATGGTTTCACAATTTTCAACCAATATTGTACACGGTTCAATTTTTTCCCCCACATACATATTATTTCCTTCAACGCTTGAAAAAACTATCACCTTCTTGAAATCATTTAATGTTTTGACCTCAAAACGTTTCTGTGACAGAGAAATCCAAAGGTTCATTCTTTAGTTGAACAGTACACAAAATGGTTCAATCTTATCGCGTGTGGGTAAGACTGTTGACTGTTCCTCCAAACATTACTACATTTTGACTTGCAATTCTTTCATTGCCCCTTCACTCTTTCTGTATCACAGCTATGAAACTCACTTCCTGACAGAGCTGTGAAAATGTTAATACCACACAAATGTCAGAAAGTCAAGGAGGCCAAAGTCGACTGATCTCTCAAGGAGATGTAGAATGCCTAACATTTCCATGCCTATCTACAGATGCAAATAACTACGAGAAAAAATGAAGATTATTCTGGCGCTTGCGTGTCCACACAAAGACGACGTGCTTAATAGTTTCGTTGTGTGTCGTTTAATTGTATTTCCAGTGAACTACTTCTTAATCATTTAATAGGCAAGAAGCTTTCCTCATTTTTAGCACGGCAATCATACATTATACTTCCCTGGAATAAAGAAAAATAATGTTAAATTAAAGGGATCTGACGATTGGGATGATTGAGTTGGAAATTGTCAGAAACTTAAAACTTATTTTCACGAGCAATTAATTACAACCTCTTTGTGTCACATTACATACTTACACAAATGCCTTTCAGAAATGATGTCTCCCTCTGTTATGTGCAGTTCAATCATTAAATCGGGGATAGTTATTGCTTGTTAATCAGATGTGTTAAAGAGTTTTAGTCAAAGGTTATCTCGCAGATGTACCATGTTTTAAGTGAGTGGTGGAATAGCTCGAGGGGCTGAGTGTTTTACTCCTGATCATACCTTCCTATCATTGTGTCATGAATTCAGCTAGCAAAGATGCTGAACACTTTTTACGAAAATATTTCAACGAATGAATTGTTGAAAATATTCTTTAAATATTCCTGTTGATTATTTGGAACAGGAGCATCGACATTCTCTATTTGAGTGGTCAGAATAACTCCCGCCTAAGTACACTCCAAAGATGCGAAGGTCAGGTGAATTGGCCTTGCTAAATTGCACGTGGTGTTCAGGGATATGTAATTTAGATGTATTCATTAGCGTTAAATGTATGGTCTATAGGGTAGGGGAATGGGTCTGGGTGGGTTACTCTTCAAAGGGTAGGTATGGACTTGTTGGGACAAATGGCCTGTTTCTACACTGTAGAGATTCTATAATTCTATACAGCAGCCATTGCCCTCTGGAACAGGTTGTTCCTTCATCATACTGTTTCTTCTGAAATTATGGCTCTACATGAGATCACTCACTTTCAACGATGACCTGGTATTAAATATTTCTGACAATTCACAATTTGGTAAAATATATTTTCCCTCTGAACAACTTGTTTCATATAAAGGACTTTTTTTTTAAATGAAACAACAGACATTGAATGCTAGAAATCCGAAAGAAAAAACAGAGTTCTCTGAAGAAAAGCTGCAGGTCTGGCAGTTCCTGTGCAGAGAAAGGAAGCTTATCATTTCAAGTGCAGTGATCCGCCTTCAGCAAATTGTTTTCATATTTTCTCGAACGAGAACTCATTCCTATTGAGTTAGACGGTGATTAAGTTTACCTAACTTCTGTTGGAAAAGCATTATAAGAAGATGTACTGGATGATCTGAGATATCAGTTGAAGACTAGTTGAAAAGCTACCACCAAAGTGTTGGATTCAACCAAAATCCCACCGGACTGAACAGTCAAATTCACTCACAGTAATGGTTTGATACAAACGAAAACTGCTCCAACATAATGTCATCAAATATGCTTTGGGAATAATTAATTGTGGGTTAGTTATAAATGCTATTGATAGAAGAGCAAGTCAAAATCCCGGATTTCATTGAGGATTTCAGGAGATTCCTGAAGAAGGGCTTGTGCCCGTAACGTCGATTCGCCTGTTCCTTGGATGCTGCCGGACCTGCTGCGCTTTTCCAGCAACACAGTTTCAGCAGCCCTGATCTCCAACATCTGCAGCCCTCACTTTCTCCTCGAGTTACATTATTAACCTAGCTAACAATTCCCAAAAGACCTCGAACAAATATTGATTTGAAAAAGGCTGAAAACCGCCAAACTTCTGTCTAATACCTGAGGCCCAAGTCTGGACAGCGATTAAATCGATTTCACAGGCCTCTGTGAGTGGACTTCCAACAGTACTCAAAGAAGTCAATGTGTTTTCCCCCCAATTAACCGGATAAGACATGGTATTACATTCCTCTCTAACAGGATGTAAATGTACACAAACCATCTGTCTCAGAGTCAGAGACACTACCACTACATTATACCAGATCTGAACATAATCTCCGACAACACAGACCACCGGTTTGAGAGTGCACAAATTTGTTAATAATTAACCAAGGATTTCAGCAACCAGGGATTGTTATAAAATGCTTAAACGATGAAAGTAGCATTTCAAAAATTATCCAAGATAGCAATTCCGAGTTGTTCAAGCTCTATGGGTACTGTAGAGGAATAAAACTAGGATTTGCGCTGGCATAAATTTACTGTCACTGGATTTCAACTGAGAACTCCCTTCCCCTTAACCCTGTGTATGTTGCTGCACCAGGTGATCTGCTTAGGTTGAAATAGATTAGAAGTTTTTGAAGTGTAACATCACCTTTGCCAGTAACATTACATGCTGACAATAAGTTCTTAACAATTTTATTCTACATTGCGCCACTAAATGTGTCACTGACAAGAGAGGCACAAAGAAATTATGCAGCATATTTCTCTGTGTCTCACTGAATGATATATCGTTCATTGCTAACAACTGACTTCAGGGGTCTTACAATATGACTTTTGTTACTGAAGTGTTTATTCTGATTGTAACAATTCAGTCAAGTCTCTCAATTCTGTGGTGCCTAATATCTGGCAGACAAAAGTGTTTTGAAGCGCCACATGAAATTGAACTGTCTGAGATTCAGGTGTCCGAACCAGTCGATTTACAACTGGTCAGGAACAGCTGACAACTCGATCGAGATAACACGGGAACACACTGTACAACAGTCTTGATCTGAGAAGATTTATCTGCTCAATTCGTCACATCAAATGTATTCACTGTAATTTATCTTTCATAATAGGGACTAGCCAGAGAGAAAGCATCAATGTTTCTCAGAACGTTTTCACAGTGAAGTAAGATTACCTACTGATTTCATAAACTCAATCGTGATTGGAAATAAGAAAATTATTGTGGTGTACCATTTCACCGATAGAAGCACAGTTCCGGCGGAAATAGAATATTCTCTAAATTATTTCTGCATATTCTTAAAATATTTCTTGAACTTTGGAAATGTTGCACGCACTGCTCAAAACCAATACTGCATTCCATTGTGTGAATATATGTCTGTTGGATACATTAGGGCAAGTATTTACTCTCAGATGTGCTTAGCAATGGCAAGTTATTTTCCTTGATTCCTCTTTCTAAACAACGATTTTTTTAAAAAATGTATGATTTGAAAACAGGTTCTGTCTGCATTCCCCGCTTTAACTGATGTCGAAATAAATGGTCATCAACACTTAACTAATGCGAGCAATCAAATAGCTACATTCCAAAAATCGCGCCAGTATGTTAATTGAAATGAATCTTACTCTATTCTCAGTGCCTAAATAAACAATGTGCTAATCCTAACCCTAACCCTAACCCTAACCCTAACCCGATCGCAGGCCTAACCCTAACCCTAACCCTAACCCTAACCCTAAATCGATTCTTAATCGCTGGGGCATAGTTACTGCTGGATGAACTTTTGTAATTAAGCATCCACTCCAGCCCCTGTCCGGGAACCTGTCGGACCCAGTGCATCCAGTGACTGGTAAGATCGAAGCCGCTGGTTTTATAGGTCAGTTTCAGGGTAGCTCCGGGATGGCCACTCTCTGCCTCTGGTTGAGTTAAAACAATCTCCGAAAGACAACTTTAAAAATGAAAAAGAAAGAACCCATGAGAATTAATGCTGATACAATGATGCCTAAGTCTTTTACATTTCTGAGGCAGACTAACATTGAGACAGAAACAAAGAGAGATATGAACAAAAAACACTCACATGATAAGAACGTCAATAACAAACTGAGAAAAATTGTCGACTTAATCATTCTGATAACTTGTGGAAAACGGTTCTGTCAAGAGTTTTCTAAACAAACCAAATCCAGGAGTGTTGAACTAAAGCACAGTGACCCGGATTTATATGATCATCAGAAGGGGCAGGTTTACAGGTTCTGCCTGTTGGTTTCCTGCTGGAGGCTGAGACTGGATCCTCGTAGCACCTTGCACAGCCCTTACAGATAGGTTCATATTTACACGAGATTATTCTTAAACGTGGAAATATACACATCTTGGGATATTGTTTTGCTGATTAGCCTGCTAGGAAGTGGTTTTTGAATGGGATAAAGTGAAATTTAACAGCTTGAAGTATTTTCCAGATGAAGTTTTCAGATATTTTGCTAAAAACAACAAAACAAATTCAATTGGAAGTTGGCTCTCTGTATTTTTACATGCATTCACGAGTAAATAAAACTAAAATCAAAGTTCGAAGATATTATCAGCCAAATAATTAACTGGCCATACTTTTTTCTGGACACTCCAAGTCTCTGCCACACTACAAAATAACTTGTAAATCATACCAGATGTTTCTAAATTCACTTGATGCAACTGAATATAAAGCGTGTTCAAAGTGATTATGTGTAGAATATTCAATTGGAAATTAACTCCCTTTAATTCTACATTCAACCACAAGCAGAAAAAGCTAAAACGAAGTTCAATACTATTGTCAGACAATACAATTAGTGACTTTATTTCTGCAACCACTCCAAGTTTCTCTCATATAACAAAATAAGATATCATTTGTATTTGGCGTTTCTAAATTCAGTTTAGGCAAGCTAATATCGAGCACGTCTAAAATGAATATGTTAAGAATGTGTGTGTATGTCATTAAACTGTTTGGACACGGAGATTAGAAGAACCTCACCATATTACAGAATCTCTCTCCTTGTATCTTTTTTTAACATGCACCGACTACAAGATAGATATTTGAAAATGTATTGTAAAGGAAAGCTGTGTGCCCGAGAAATAAAAAGTGGATTGACAGTGATACGTAACACTCAGGTAAACCTTTGAAAGAGAATCTAATAAAGTGGAGCAGGCTGGTGAGAAGTTAGAAAATATTTCTCAACATCTAAACCATTGCAGGTAACTGTTTGGGTACATCAGGAGTGTCTGGCAAGTTGCAGAGTATTACATCAATAATTTCCACGGATGCAGGTCATAAAAAGAACATTTCTCCGCGCATTGGTAACTGTGACACGGGAGTTTCAACGAGTAGAAATCAGCGAAAACTATGCATTACACTACACCAGTGCTCACTATGTATAAATGGCCCATTCAGTTTTAATGAGATGCATTAATCAGAGAATGGTGCAACAGGTTATACGAGTTCAAGCCAATTCAAGTTTGTCAATTTACTTGGAGAAAATGACAAATGTTAATGCCATGTGGGAGTTTGGGTCCATTAATGTCATATTCAAGAGCTTTAAAAATCCTCAATACAAACGGTTTACTAACTAGGCTGATCTTCAGCCGGAATTAATATAAATGTCTGTCATGCAGTCAATTTCCTGTTTTCTGATTGTCACAGAGTGAATTCTGTGTTGAGTGGCCATCCTTGTTAAAGAAGAAATGCCAAGTGAAATGTGTCCATTTTGGGTAAACGGGAAAACATAGTTTGTTTGGTTAGATTTTGTTTTAGTTGATTCATACTGCCTTTAATCTGCCAGATGCAGTAGTTGGCAGCAATTAAGCCGACTTCAGAAATGGTTCCCGAGCTTCCAGTTTCATTTACCGGAAGCATCTGGAGTCTCTGCAGTAGATTAAAGATATTTTGTCTCGCTGTTGACCACTTCCCAGAAAGCCAACTTCAAACCATAACCACTGACTCGGCATAAATAAATCTACTCAGCAGAAATGCTACAGAAAATATTAATTTTCAGCTGTGCAACTTGGAGAACTGGTCCCTTCTCTCATGAAAACAAATATTCACAGAGTCTCAGTCACAAGCGAAAAATCAACATTTCACTGGAGGATCACTACAGCACTCTATGAAATTGAGAAAAAAAACAGATAGATAGCTGTTCATGGAGTCATGGAGAGAAATCACTGAGAAACAGTCCATGGGCAATCAGAATCCCAAACTAATCTAATCCCACCTGTATTGGCCCATATCCTCCCAAACAGCTCGTATTCATGGACTTAACTAAAAGTCTTTTAAAATTTATAACTGAATTCATATCTAACTCTTCTTCTGGAAGATAATTCCTCACACGAACCATTCTCTGTGTAAAAGTTGCCGCTGATACCATTTTAAAACTTTTCTCCTCTCACCTTAAAAAATGTTCTCTACACTTGAAACCTCCCACCCTATGGAAAAGACATTTGCCAGTTTCCTTACCACTCATGACTTTTACAAACTTGTACAAGGTCACCTCTCGAACTCTTACGCTCCAGTGAAAGAAGTTCCAACCACCTGGATTTCCAACGGTGGATCTGTGCCTCACATTTTCCCGTGTGTTTAAATTAGAGTTCCGCCTGCCTCCCCAGGTCCATATATTACATTCCTTGATATTATTTCAAAGAATTGAAAGGGACTTGCCCTTCCTGTATTGTTCGATTTTATTTTGCTCCAAACATCATCACAAAATCAGTTGTCCATGTCATTGCTGATTAATGGGAGATCTCTGTGCGCACAATGTCTACTGAAATAACTACATTACCATCCTGAATGTACTTCACAAGTGCACCTCTTGTTCACAAACGCAATTACACACCAGGGAACAGTGAATACCCTGTCTGCACGCCGCCACACCTTCTCCTTTGCCCTTTGTGAAAACCGTATTGTCAGTCTTAAGTAAAATAAATATATTTTGTTTTAACTTTCTTAATTCATGTTGCTGATCTTGGCTGAAAAACGGGATGTTGTTGTCAGCATTTCTGGGGAACATGTGTGCATTAATTTTCATGTTAACTTAAATTTAATAAGTAAGTCAAGAACAGTTAAAATAACTCGAGAAACGACTATTAGAAACGGGTCATTAAGATTCTCAGGGCTGCACTAACTGTTTGAATACTGATATAGTTCTGCCTACAGTTTTCCCATAAGCCAGCATTTAATAGCATTGGATATCATGTCTGTGAGGACAATGGATTTGACCTTACACAATGATCCCGACTGTAATGGCTCCGCATTGCCATTTGCACTATTTCCATCATATTTTGACGTGAATACAAGTAATTTCCACAGTTGCTGGTGAAGTGATACTTTACACAATTTCAGTTAACGTTAATGATACAAAACAGAAGAACAATGACAATTGAAACAAAAATTACGACATCCATGCAGACAGACTCGTGGGCACACACACTCATCTGACCACTTCATTACTGTCAGAATGGAAGTATTTTCGAATGAGTCTCGGAGGCTGCTGCTAAGACTGGAACAAAGCAGTAATAACGAAATTCTAGTTCGCCTGGAGCTGTTCATTTGGAGCAGAGGAGGTTGAGGGATATTTTTCTTAAGAAACACTCAAATGTTATGCATGGATAAAATAGATGGGGAAAACCTCCTTAGCTTGGCTGGGGAGGGGGGGGGAGGCGGTGGCGAGTTCGATAACTAAGGTGCTTCGACATAAGTGATAGACAGCAATCTCACAGGGAAGATTCGGGAAACTCACAATCTGAAAGGATAGTAGATGCAGGAACACTTAAATCATTAAAAATGAACTTGGCTATATACTTCATGTGCTATAACCTGAAGAGTTACGGGTAATATACTATGAAGTGGGTGTAGGTTGGGAGGTTCTGTATTTACGTGGCACAGGCCTGATGGGCGAAGTGATCCCTCTCTGTCTTTAAACATTTCTATTACTTTAAATCCACCATTCCTAATTCGAAGGCTGTACTTCATATGATTTATACAGGAAATGTTTCAAACTTTCATTTCAATGATATCCCAAATCAATAAACTTCACCCGAAACTCTGTTTAGTGATGTGGAAATTAATGGTCGAGTTAATGATCACAAATGCTGCCTGGCATAACATCCCTTTTTTCAAATAATGATTTGGTGATGCCGGTGTTGGACTGGGGTGTAGAAAGTGAAAGCTTACACCACACCAGGTTATAGTTCAACACGTTTATTTGGAAGCACTAGCTTTTGGAGCGCTGCTCCTTCATCAGGTGGTTGTGGATTACAACATTGTAAGACACAGAATTTGCAGCAAAAGTTTACAATGTGAATGTAACTTTAAGAATGTTCTGCGATTTACATATGAAAGAACTGAAACCAACATGTTCATTCTAAAAGATGAGAAAATTAAGACAATCCAGTTAAATATTTAATTTAATTTTCTCATCTTTTAGAATGAACATGTTGGTTTCAGTTCTTACATATGTAAATCGCAGAACATTCTGAAAGTTACATTCTCAAGTGAACTTTAACAATTAGTGTCATGTCGGCCCAGCTAATGCATTTAAGTTGTGAGGTGTCCTCTGTGAGACTGTCTGTGACACAATGTTCAGACTGATTCTGATCTAGAAAAAGGATTTACAGAATCTAACATGGATTCGTTCAGCTTTTGAGAAAAAGAAAATGTAATTCTGCAAGTTATAATTCACCTGACAAATTGTGTGTGTGTGTGTGTGTGTGTGTGTGTGTGTGTGTGTGTGTGTGTGTGTGTGTGTGTGTGTGTGTGTGTGTGTGTGTGTGTGTGTGTGTGTATATTTGTGTGTGTGTCTGAGGGGAGGTTATGAGCGTTCGTGTGAGCGTGTGTGTATGTGTGTGATTGTGAGTGTAAAGGGATATAACTCTGTGAGAGGCTGCACGTCTGAACATGTGAGTGTGTGAGTGTATGAGAGAGAGATCTTGTGCATGAGAGGACCCACATGAGTGTATTTGTAGGATTGTGTGTGTGTATGTAGGGGCGTGTGTCTAGAAATGTGTGTGGCTGTGTCTGTGTGTGTGCATGCATCTGTATGTGTGCGCATGTCTTTATCTGGGTGTACATCTGTTTGTGTGTGTGTGTGTGAATGGGGGAGGTTATGAGCGTGTGTGTGTGTGTGTGTGTGTGTGTGTCTGTGTCTGTGTGTGTGTGTGTAGTGCAGTGGGGCCACCTGTAGTGTGACATGAACCCAAAGTCCCGTTTGAGGCCATCTCCACAGGTACTGAACTTGGCTATCAGCCTCTGCTCGGCCAGTTTGCTTTGGTGCCCATCCCGAAGTTCACCTTGGAGGACGATCACACGAAGATCCAAGGTCGAATGTCCTGGACCACTGAAGGGTTCACCGTCTGGAAGGGAACACTCCTGTGTGTTAATTGTTGTGTGGTGCCCATTCATATGTTGCAGTAGCTTCTGCTCATTCCCACCAAAGTACTATGCCGCATAGCATCCTTGCCTACAGTGTATGAGATAGACAACGTTGGATGAGTCACATGCGTGCCTGCCATGTACACACACAAAGAGAGAAAACCAGTTACACACCCAGACACAGGCACACACACACAGATACAGATGCACACACTCCTACATACACACACTCCTACAGACCATCAAACATTCCCACAGATACACAATTTGAGGAAAGACATTCTTGCTATTGAGGGAGTGCAGTGTAGGTTCACGAGGTCAATTCCCAGAATGGCGGGATTATCTTACGTTGAAAGATTGGAGCGACTGGGCTTTTATCCGCTTGAGTTTAGAAGGCTGAGAGGCGATCTGATTGAGATGTATAATATTATTAAAGGATCGTGCACTCTGGAGTCAAGAAGCATGTTTCCGCTGATGGGTGAGTCACGAACCAGAGGACACAGCTTAAAAATAAGGGGTAGGCCACTTGGAACAGAGTTGAGTGGAAACGTCTTCACCCAGAGAGTGGTGGGTGTATGGAATGCTCTGCCCCAGAAGGCTGTGAAGGACAAGTCACTGGATACTTTCAAGAAAGAGTTGGTTCGAGCTCTTAAGGATAGTGGAATCAAGGGTTAGGGGGATAAGGCAAGAACAGGATACTGATTGAAGATGATCAGCAATGATCATAATGAATGGTGGTGCTGGCTCAAAGGGCAGAATGGCCTACTCCTGCACCTATTGTCTATTACTCACACGGGCTCTCTCATAGCACAAGCTCTCTCTCATCCGGTCACACATACAGTCCCATATTCACATGCATCCACTCACAGACTTATACCCCTTTTCACTCACACTCATACTCACACACATATGCACACTCTCTCACACTCTCCACCCCTCCGTGACACACACACACACATACACACACAAAGAAGTTTGTGGGTTGAATTTGTACTTGCAGAATTAGATTTTATTTTGCTCAAAAATTGCCTGAATCCATGTAAGATTCTGAAAATCAGTTATTTTTGAAGATGAGAATCAGTTTTTTTTAAGATTAGAATCACTCTCATGGACAGACTCGCACAGGGCCCCTCACACCTTAACCGCATTATCTGGGCCGACATGATACCAATTGTTAAAGTTCACTTGAGAATGTAACTTTGAAAAGTTCGGCGATTTACATATGAAAGAATTGAAACCAATATGATCATCCTAAAAGATGAGAGAATTAGCAAACAATCCAGGTATTTTTCATTACATAATTTCATTTATATCACACTGTAGAATTTTGCTATAAATTCTGTGTCTTGCGATCTTATACTCCAAACCATCTGATAAAGGAGCTGCTCTCGAAAACTAGTGCTTCCAAATAAGACTTGTTGGACTATAACCTGGAGCTGTGTGATTTTTAAGTTTATTCAACTAAGGTCAATAAATTAATTTAACAAAGTGAAAAGCACACTCCATACATTTAGGCAGATCAGACAGTTTCATGTCTCAGTAGACACAACTTAAAATTCAGAACATTGTAGTGAATAAAGATGAGCCCTCCTAACATTGGAAATTATTTTGTTTGATAAATAATCCATTGTAGACATGCTTAGAGTAATGCCTTCGAACCAACTTGTTTATTTTTTTTGCCGGGTAACACACGAGATGTTACTTTAATCCGATTGATGTGAACCATTTACACGTCAAAAGTTATTTGAAAACGTTCTTCACAACTGACATGCCAGCAAAGTTTAGAAATTATGGATCAAAATGGGCAGTTGTTTTTTTTTTCGACTCAAAGAAGATCCATAGTGATGGTTTGCAGGTGGAAGTGTTTGGACCTGTGACTGCTTTAATTTATAGTTTTGACTAAGCTCTTGGCAAACAATGAACAGCTTCTCAAGTTGCTATAACACGAACCTACCAACCATTGGTATCCAGGAAGACGGTAATAGAAAATTTAGAAAGGACCGAGCGAGGTTTGCAGATGGGACGATGATGTGACAATGACATTTAGCACAGGGATTTTTGACAATTAATTTAGCTAGGAAGGACACAGAAACACAAATTCATGTCTCTGTTTGTATTTCCATACACTATAAATTACTTTTCTATTATATTCTAAAATACTGGTGTCTTTGTCTGTTGGTAGTTAATACACCATGTCTTCTCCTGGGCTAAGATAGTTTCTTTATTTATTGAATACAAGACTCTATCTAAAATGCGCTGGACTTTCTCTCAGTAGTGACCCAACTCGTGTCAGCTTATATCACTGGATGTGCTTTTTCAGCAATTCAATCTCTCCTTGATTTGGAAATGCTGGTGTTGGACCGTGATTTACAAAGTTAAAAATCACACAACACCAGGTTATAGTCCAATAAGTTCATTTGGAAGCACTAGCTTTCGGAAAGCTGCTCCTTCATCGGGTGGTTGTAGAGTATGCGACCATAAGACACAGAATTTATCGCAAAAGTTTACAGTGTGACCTAACTGAAATTGTATATTGAAAAGGACCTGGGTTGTTTGTTAAGTCTCTCATATTTTAGAATGAACATGTTGGTGTCAGTTTCGTTTTGGGTGGCATGGTGGCACAGTGGTTAGCACTGCTGCCTTACAATATAAGAAAACTGAGTTCAGTCCCTGTCGCTGGGGACTGGGACTGCTGTTCACTAGGGTCATCAAGTCATAGAGTTATGCAGTTCTCAACCAGACGTTTCGGTTCAACTCATCCATGCTGAACAGATATCTGAACTTAATTCGCCCCATATGCCAGCACTTACCCCATATCTCTCTGAAACCTTCGTACTCATGTAACGACCCAGATTCTTTTTAAATGCTGCAATTGGACCAGCCTCCACCACTTCCTCTGGCAGCTCAATCCATGCACGTACCACCCTCTGCATAAAACCGTGTTCCTTTAGAACCCTTCTATATCTTACCCCTCTCACCTTAAATCTATGCCCAGTAGTTCGGGACTGCAAAACACCAGGTAAAATCCCTTGTCTTTTTATCGTATCCATGTTCATCATTATTTTACAAACTTCTATAAGATCACCCCTAAGCTTCTTTGGGGAAAACAGCCCCAGAAACTTTATCCTCACTCACCAGAATCTATGTGTCTCCCTGCACCTCACATCGCCCTCCCCACTTCACGGAGTCTGCATGTCTCCTCATCCCCACACCCAAGGCTCTACGTTTTTCCTTCGCCCCCCCTCCCACCACACCACAGTCCCACTCTCACAGTCTGAGTGTGTCCCTCTCTCCACGTCCCCATTTCCAGTCCCCAGCGTTAGAATTTCTCCAACACCGCACACCCCATTCCCACTCCCCAGAGTCTGTGCCTCTGCCTCCCCACACCCCCATTCCAACTCCCAGAGTCTGTGTGTCTTCCTCCACCCACGCCCCCATTCCCCGTCCAAAACATTGGAGTTTCTCCAAAACCCACACCCACAACCCACTCCCAGAGTCAGTGTATCACCCTCCCCCTCACCACTCCCCACCCTGACTCCCCAGATTCGAAGTGTGTCTCTCACCCCACAACCCAAACTACACTCCCCGAATCTGTATGGCTCCCTACCCCCAACTCACACCAATCCCCATTACCAGAGTCTGTATGGCTTCTCCCCACACCACTGACACACTCCCAGTGACTGAGGGCTTCCCTCTCTCCACGCCCCCATTTCCAGTTCACAGAGTTCGAGTTTCTCCAACACCGCACATCCCATCCCCATTCCCAGAGTCTGTGTGTCTCACTTCATCCCCACAAGCCTATCACCACTCCCCAAATCGGTGCATCTCCCTCCCCAACGCCCCCATCCCTACTCCCAGAGTCTCTGTGTTTATCTCCCCTCACACCGCCATCGCCACTCCCAAGATCAGTGAGTCTGCCTCCCTCCATAGCCCCATCTCAACTCCTAGAGCCTGTGTGTCTCCCTGCCCCGCAATGCCCCATCCCCACTCCCAGAGTCTGTGTGTCTCACTTCATCCCCACTCCACGAGTCCGTGCATCTCCCTCCCCCATACCCCCATCCTCACTCCCAGAGTCTGTGTGTCTCCCTTCACCCCCACATCCCCATCACCACTCCGCGAGTCTGTGCGTCTCTCACCCCATCTTTACTCCCAGAGTCCATGTGACTCCCTCCCCCTACAACCCAATCCCCACTCCAAAGAATCTGTGCGTCTCTTCACCCATACTCATCCCCACTTCCACAGTCTGTGTATATTCCTCCCGCAACATCTCCATCCCCCTCGCAGAGTCGATGTGTCTCCCTCTCCCTCACATACCCATCCCCACTCCGCTGTCTGTGTGTCTCCCTCCTGTAACAACTCCATCCCCACTCCCAAAGTCTGTACTTCTCCCCACTCCCACACTCCCATCCCCACAACCTTAGACTCTGTGTCTACCTCCCTTTACATCACATTCCCGCTGCCACAGACTGTGTCGCCCTCCCCTTACACCTCCATCCCCACTCTCAGAGTCTCTGTATTTATCTCGCCTCACATCCCCATCCCCACTCCCAAGGTCTGTGATTCTCCCTCCCTCCATACCCCCATCGCCACTCCTAGAGTCTGTGTGTCTCCCTGCTCCCCAATGCCCCATCCCCACTCCCAGGTTTCTCTGTCTCCCTCCACACACACCCCATAACCCAATTCCCACTCCCAGAGTCTGTGTGCTCCCCTTTACGCCACAACCCCATCCCCACTCCGCAGAGTGTGTTTAACACCCTCCCCACACACCTCAATCCTGACTCCCAAAGACTGTGTCTCCCTCTCCCCCCACACTGCCATTTGCACTCCCGGAGTCTGTGTGTCTCCCTGGCCCCCACATCTCCATCCCCACTCCCTAGAGTTTGTCGTCTCCCTCCACACCTCCCCACACGGCTGGGGAGATGATGGCTGCACAATATAGAATCTAAACCTGATTATAAAAACTTTATATCATAAGACAAAGTAACAAAAAGTGCAAGATCAGAAATATTAAAAGGTACAGTCGAAGTGATCCAGATTCTGAGAGTTGAATGATCTTGTTAGAGGGTTTGGAGATTCGTCAAAAAACATCCTGGAATCGGACTGTTAAACTGAGTTTGACAGGTTGATTAGTAAATGTTACTTCAACGTGATTGCCCCATGAACCTGTTACCAGATATAGGCCACATTGGCAGATGTTTCCTCAGACTGTTTCCCCTGGGTTTTTATTTTCTGATCAGAAGTGAAATGTGTGGCACACAGAACAGGAAGCTTTGTGTCAGCTGAGAATGACACACCGGACAACAATTCCCTGTTATCAATGCAAGGAGTCTTCCTGCCTGTGAGGGTCAACGCACACTGACAGCATCAAAACCAAATAGGCAGATTACGGTTGGTTTCAACGTTGTATTCAATTCTATTCCCAGGTTCCAGAATGAAACATAAAGCACCCAAGATTATTTAAGCAAAGTACATTAACTGTCAGCCGAGAGTTATCACTGGGCGAAACATGCCAAAGGACAATTATTAGTTTCATTTGCAATTCTCTGTTTAAACACGGAAACCTTTCGCAAACTTCGGCGATATCTCAGGTCAAAGGCAAGGAGAGTTTTCATCAATGCACAGGTATGTCTACCTTGTACCTATCTTCAATCATATTTTGCTGTTCTTTTTTTGTTTCCATTCATGTAAGATATCAAGAAGATTTTAGTAAGATTTTAGTAAGACTCCATTCATGTAAGATATCAAGAAGAATTTAAGATTTTAGTTAGTGAATCACAGGTATTTCTAAGAGAAAGAGAAGAGATTAAATGCTTCTGGTGTTACGCCACGAGATTTGATTAAATGATGAGCCGAGGCAGTCGCGATCCTGTTGTGAAATTTCTCTTTGTTGTGAGGTCACAAACAGTGGGCTAAGACTCGTACTATTAACTTAAATAAGGATAAATATGAAGGTATAAAAGCAGAACTAATTAAAATGAGTTGGTAAATCATTCAAAGGAATAATTAATAACGGTGTAATAATTATTAACGCCAAAAACGAGATTCCTGGATAGAATGTTGTTTCCCTGGAGCTCGGGTCAGGGATGTCATCGATCGGTTGCAGAGCATTCTGAAAGTGGAGCGTGAACAGCCACTTATCGTGGTGCATATAGGCACCAATGATATAAGTAAAAATTGTGATGAGGTCCTGAAAGCAGAACTCAGGGAGCCAAGAGAGAAGTTAAAGAAGAGGACGTCGAAGGGAGTGATCTCAGGATTGCTACAAATCCCACGTACTGGTCAGGATAGAAATGAAAGAATAGGCAGCATGAACACGTGGCTTGAGAAACGGTGATGGAGGGAGAGGTTCAGATTTGTCGGACATTGGGACCAGATCTCGGAAAGGTAGGACTATTACAAATTCAGGTCTACACCCGAACCAGTCAGAAACTCATGTCCTTTGGGAGTTTTTGTTACTGCTGGTGAGGAGGCTTTAAACTAATGTGGCAGGGTCTGGGAACAACAAGAGAAGACGAGGAGACAGTGAGGTGGAAACTACAGACTGTAAGGATCATGAAGTTACCATTAGTAAGGGCAGAGTAGGCAGAGAGCAAATGAACGCAAAAGAACTGGCAGTTTGAAGGGCACACAGTTTAATGCAAGGAGTATAGTGAGTAAGGCAGATGAACGTAGGGCTTGGATTGGCGCCTGGGAGTATGACGTTATTACGATCACCGAGAATTGGTTGAAGAAAGGGCATGATTGTCTACTAAATGTTCCAGGATATAGATGATTGAGACAGGACAGGAAGGGAAGTTAAAATTGCGGCGTGGTGGGGGGGGGGGGGGGGGGGGCGGGGGCGGGAGGAGTTGCTTAACTGGCTAGGGATGATATCATGTTTGTGCTAAAGGAGGACACTAAAGAGGACTTGAGCAGTTAGGCATTATGTGTAGAGCTGAGGAATAAGAAGAGTGCAGTTCCATTTTGTGGGATGAACTACAGGCTCCCCAACAGTGACTATGAGGTAGAAGAACAAATAGGTAAACAGATCATGGAAAAATGTAGAGACAACAGTTGATGTTGAAGTCAGATTTTAATTTTCCCAACATTGACTGGGATACACTTAGTGGCAGAGGTCTGGATGGGCCACAATTTGAAGGAGCATCCAGTAAAGGTTTCTAGAGCAGTATGTCAATAGTCCAATGCGGGTAGAGGCCATATTGGACCTGATGTTGGGGAAAGAGCCAGGCCAGGTGGTAGCCGTTGCAGTGGGGGATTTCTCTGGGAACAGTGACCACAATTCTGTCAGTTCTAAAATACTGGTAGACAAAGAGTTGCCCTCAGGGAAGAGTACTAAACTTGGCCCATGCCAATTATATCAAAACTCGGCAGGGGCTGGGAAATGTGGATTGGGAGTCGAGATTTGAAGGGAAGTCCACATTTGACATGTGGGAGGCTTTCAAAGATAAGTTCAAGATAGTGCAGGACAGGCATGTCCCTTTGAAAACAAGGGATAGGAAACGCAAGATTCGTGAACCTTGGATGACAGGAGTAATTGTGCGACTAGCCAAGAGAAAAAAGAAAGTGGACATAAAGTTCAGGCAACTAAGAACGGAATGGGCCTTGGTGGAATATCAAGAGAATAGAACCAATCTTAAATGAGGAATGAAGTGGGCTAAAAGGAGTCATGAAATAACTTTAGTGAACAGAATTATTAAAATCCCAAGGTATTGTATTCATATATTAGAAACAAAAGGGTAACTAGAGAAAGTGTTGGTCCTCTAAAGGATAAGGAAGGAAGGTTGAGTGTTGAACCTGAGAAAATGGGTGAGATTCTTATTAATTACTGTGCATCAGTGTTCACTGAGGAGACGGACATGTTAAATGTTGAGGTTAGAGATAGAAGCTTGTTACTCTGGATCACATTGACATTAGGGGGGAAGATGCGTTGGGTAGCCTAAATGGTGTTAAGGTGGATAAAGCACCAGGAGAGGAGGGATCTATCCCAGGTTGTTGAGGGAGGCGAGAAAATAGCTGGGGCCCTGACAGATATCTTGGTAGCATCCTTAAACACAGGTGAGGTGCTGGTGGACTGGAGGGTTGCTCCTATTGTTTCCCCTGCACAAACAGGGTAGTACGTATATTTCAGACCAGTGAGCTTGATGTCAATGCTGGGAAAATTGCTATGAATGTACTGAGGGATGAAATCCATTTATCTTTGGAAAGGAATGGGATTATCAGTGATAGACAATGTGGTTTTCTGTGGGGAAGATTGTGCCTTACCAACTTAATACAGTTGTTGAAAAAGTGACCAAATTCATAGATGAAGGAAAGACTGTAGATGTCATATACGTGGACTTTAGTAAGGAGTTTGATCAGGTTTCCACTGGTAAACTAATGGCGAAAGTGAAGTTACATAGTGTGCATGGCGTTCAAGCTAGGTGGATAAAGAACTGGTTGAGCAACAGGAGACAGGGAGCAATAGTTGAAGGAAGCTTCTCGAAATGGAGAAAGTTGGTCAGTGGTCTTCCACAGGGATCAGTGCTGGGGCCACTGTTGTTTGTGATATACAAAATGATCTGGAAGAGGGCATTGCTGTTCCGATCAGTAAGTTGCAAATGACTGGAAGATTGGTGGAGTAGCAGAAAGCTTAGGGGACTGTCAAAGAATACAGAAGAATACAGTTAGACTGGAGAGTTGGGTGGAGATGTGACAGTTGGAGTTTAATCCAGGCAAATGTGAGGTGATGCATTTTGGGAAGTCTAATTCTAGAACAACCTATACTGAAAACGGAAGAGTCTTGGGGAAAATTGATGATCAGGGAGATCTGCGAGTTAGGTCCATTGCACCCTGAAGGTGGTTGCACAGGTGGATAGAGTTGTCAAGAAGGCATATAATTTGTTTGCCTTCATCGGCTGGGGCATTGAGTATAAAAGCTGGTAGGTCTTATTAAAATTGTTCAAAACTTTGGTTCGGCCGTGTTTAGAATGCACTGTACAGTTCTAGTCGCCACATTACCAAAAGGATGTGGACACTTTGTAAAGGGTGCAGAGAAGGTTTTCGAGGACGTTGCCTGGTAGAATAAGTTGAAGTTGTTTTCTTTAGAGAACAGAAGATCGGGGCGGGGGCGGTACCTGATTGTGATCTACAAAATAATGAAAAGTGTACTCACGGTGGATAGAGATAAGTTTTTTTTCCCAGGGTGAGGGATTCAACAACGATACATCACGCATTCAAGGTGAGAGGTTAAACTTTTAATGGGGATACACGCGGGAAGTCCTTTACACAGAGTGTGCTACGTGCCTGGAAGGCGTTGACATCAGAGGTAGTAAAGGCAGGCACGGTAGATTCATTTACGGTGGGTCTGAACAGATACATGAGTAGGACACAGATTCTTTGGAATTCAGCGATAGGTTTAGATAGTGAATTTGGATCAGCACAGGCTTGGAGGGCGAAAGGGCCTGTTCCTGGGCTGTTAATCTACTTTGTTCATTGTTCTTCCTTGTGTAGTAATGGACATTAAAGGAGATATTTCAGAATATGCCGCCGAGGTCATTTCTGCAGTGTAAAAAAACAAACCCCAAAGAAAACAATCACAATCTATGTTTCAAAATAAAATATCGGCACCAAACTGAGCATAAGTCTATATTATTGCACACTGATACGGGGTAGTCCAGAAGATTTGACAGATATAGGAAAGTGGAAGAATATAAGTTTAATAAGGAAACAAGTATCAGACTAAAAGTTAGGGTTAGCTAGTTAGATTAAATAGACAGAGTTATTATTAACATGTTTTAAAATATAATTAACAACATGGACGTTGGTGTTGTGGACATTGAGTCAGTGAAACTCGCAACAAAAAGGAAATGGTCAATTCATTACATAGGTACATTGCAACAGTCCTCTACATCAGAAATAGGTGGAAAATCAGGAAAACCAAAGAAGGTTGAGATAGAATTAAAATTACAATCGCCAGTGAAGCGTTCCTGATAAAATAGTTGTAGCCCGGATAGGGGTTCAACTTCATGCTCCGAATATTAACAGAAACGTGACTCGCAAAATGTTTCATGCATTCGTTTTTAGTTTCCAAAATCAGGGAACGCTCTGTGAGATTGAAAAATTGTGAATTGAAATCCTTCATTAAAAGGGGGAGATACAGAAAGCAGAAGCTACTTGACAGTTAAGTCAGCTTCTGGCATAAGGTGTAAGATAGAAACTATTATCAGGAACGGTCAAGTTAATCAGATGGAATCAATATGACTTTGTAATGGAAAAATCATGTCTACGGTTCATTGCAGATTTCGAACGAATTCCAGTGTGTGCAGTTGATAAAGCAGTAGCAGTTCATGTAATGTATTTGGATACAGGAGTCATTGAAACATAAAAAATATTGACCAGGAGTAGGCTATACACATCACCGAGCTTGTCCTGTGATTCAATACAATCAGGGCTAATAAAAGTCCAATGAACTTTCACAGCACTCCCTCTGTGGTGATAATAGCTTCCAGCCATAAGGAAAACTTAATTGCACACCGTTCACCAATTATGGTCTACCCAAACTGCTATACTACTAAAGCAAATCTTCATTGCTCCAGTGTTCAAATTATCTTGAAGTGAGGGCTAACATTCCATCAATCTTCCAAATGTGCATTGAGTAAAGGTTCACATCAAACATTTTTCTGGTGGTGAATTAAACAACTCATTGGAGGGATAGGCTCCACAGACATTTCTATTGTCCCTGATTGCGAGCACAACATATCAGTGTAAAAGTTAGGGCTGAAGCATTCACAGCAATCTATCGTAAGAAGTGCCAATTGTACGATCCATCTCGGCTTCGTCCAATTATCAGCAATATTACAGATACATGTTTTCAGCCAATTCGCTTCTCTCCACGTGATAACAAGATACTCTGGGAAGCACTGTTTACTCTAACGTTATGTAGCCGACAAAACTGCTGAAGGCTTGAGCGAGGCAATCACTTCCAGTGCAGCTGTAACACTTGCAAAAATCCGACAGTATGTGAAATAGTTGAAAAGTGTGGTGCTGGAAAAGCGCAGCAGGCCAGGCAGCATCCGAGGAGCAGGAGAATCGACGTTTCGGACATAAGCCCTTCTTCAGGAATCAGAACGTCGATTCTCCTGCTCCTCGGATGCTGCCTGGCCTGCTGCGCTTTTCCAGCACCACACTTTTCAACTCGGGTCTCCAGCATCTGCAGTCCTCACTTTCTCCCAGTGTGGGAAATAGACCAGGCACGTCCTGAGCTCAGAAAACAGGACAATCAAAACTAACCAATTTCTGCTCCCATGCTCAGTCATGAGTTGGGAGTGTGAAAATGCCAATGGCAGAGCAATCAAGCAGCACTGGCTCAGCAATAACCTGCTCAGTTACATGAAATGTGGGTTACACAAGCTCCACTCAGCTCCTGACCGAATTACACACTTGATTTAAGCATAGACAAAGAACTGAGTTCCTGAAGTGTGGGCAGAGCGACAGCACTTGACCGAAAGGTCACATTCGCCCGAGATTGATATTACAGTGCCCGATGAGAATTGAAATCAGTGAGTATCAGGTGACAAACTCTCTACTGCCTAGAGTCGCACCTCGTACATTGAAAGATGGATCTGATTGTTGGAGGTCAATCGTCTCTGCTCAAGGACATCTCCATTAGAGTTCCTGAAGGAAGTATCCTTGGCGGAAGTATCTTCAGCTGTGTCATCAATCATCTTCCTTTCATCATAAGACCAGAATTGAAATCTGCGCAGATGATAGCACCTTTTAAGACACCTCGTACATGGAAGCAGTATACCTTCAAATGTAACAATATCAGGACAATATCCAGAACTGGACTGACGACTGGCATTGACACAACTTCCAGACAATAAGAGATTATCTGACAAAACGTCTTGACATTCAATGGTGTTACCATCATTGAACCCCAACTATCAACATGCTGGGTATTATCGTTAACTAGAAACTTAACTGGACATTCCATAGAAGCACAACGGTTAGAATAGCAGGCCAGAGGCTAGGAATACTGTGGCAAATAATTCACCTTCCTGACCCCCAAAGCTAATTGACTCTCTAAAAGGCAGAAGCTAGGAGTGTGATGGCACAACTCCCCACTTTACTGGATGGGCGCAGCTTTAGCTACACTCAAGAGGCTTGACAGCATCCAGGACAAAGCATCCCACTTCAGTTGTAGCACTCTCACAAGCACACCTTGCCTCCAAATCTGATATTCAGTACCTGCAGTATTCGGTATCTAAAAAATATAGTGCAGAAACTGACCGACATCCTTAGACAGTACCTTCCCATGACCACTTCCCTCTCGAAGGACAAGAGGAACAGATATATGAGAAAAGCAATACTTGTAAGTTCATTTCTAAACCACTCAGCATCCAGACGTGGAAATACTTCATCGATCCTTCACTGTGACTGGATCAAAACTCCAGGAATTCCCTTCTTAAGAACATTTTGGACTACAGCATTTCAGAAAGGCAGATTGTTTTGATCTTCTGAAGGACACATACAGACGGGTAATAGCGCTCACTGTGTCGCATAGGTCAATAACAAAAAAAGATCCTTGAAGTGAACATATCAGTTCAATAAAGTGGTTAAGCAGGCATTATGAATACTTGATTCGCAATCGAATGATCTAGACTCAGATTATAATCTCTACCATGGTAGCTTCAATTCATTGACGGATATGAAATGAAAATTCTGGTGTAATGAGCGATGATCATGGACTTTCCAAATTTCTGAAGCAAGTTCCATGGCTCAGTATTGTCCTTCAGGGGACGCCTGCACTTGCGACCTGATCTCCCCACCCTATTCAACAATAGTGCGCTTGTTCCTTGCATGTGGTGAACGTGACTCAGAAGCCAAACGTTTGTATTAAAGCTTCTTCAGAAAGATTAACCATAATTAGCCTAGCAAGATAGCAGACTTTCGAAAAGATAGCTGACGACAACATTGTGCTATGTGACTAACATTTTCATATTTCAACCAAGAACTCAACACGTGCAAATTATAGGGGAGCATGGAAATCTGAAAGGGAAACAGAACAGAAACTTGGAATTATGTACCAGGTGAATCAGGTTCTACAGCCAGGGCATCAGTTACAGATTTTAGATTGATTATTGGATGTGATGCTGTATCTCCTGTGATGCTGCCAGCATTCCATTCCAATATTTATTCGTGATATAAAGTGTCAGATTTATTACATTTCTGTTTGTGAGAGCTTTCTCACTGCATTTCCAACATTAGGATCTGAGTGGTAATATCACTGGAACAGTATTCCAAACTCCAGTTTGACGTTGAGTGGACAGGAGGTGGAATACACCATTTGCCAAGGGGAAATTTGAATTCAAAGTAATCCTGGAATCAGGGAAAAAAATTGGTGACAAGGGAACCAGAGTCAATGGAAAAATACTAAAACAGCTGGTTTACCATTTACCATTAGAAAATCCGTCTATCGCCTAACATCATCAGCCAACATCATGGATGGTACTGTGGCTCAGTTGTTAGCACTGCTGCCTCACAGCGCCTGGGTTCGATCCCCACCGTGCCCCCACCGTCTGTTTGGAGTTTGCACATTCTCCCTGTGTCTGCGTGGGTTTCCTCCCACAATCCAAATTGGCCATGCTAAATTGCCCACAGTGTTCTGTGCCCTAGTCAGGGGTAGGAAAGGGTAGGGAGAAGGGTTTCTCTTCGGAGGGGCGGCCTGGACTTGTTGGGCCAAAGGGCCTGCTTCCACACAGTAGAGAATCTAATCATCACAATCCGCACCTACTGTCAGGTAATTGATGATTTCTGAAGTGGCACAGTGTGTAATTAGGGAGAGGGTCCCATTGATGACTGAGCCAGCAACATCAACGTTTAATGAAAGATTAAAAGAAAATATAAGCGTGACTAAATCTCGCAACAACAATATCGATTAGATGAAATTGTTGTCGCAGTTCTTGATTTCATTTCAACTATTTTATATGAATATTCTAAAACGCACTTTGAGCTATGTTGCATTGTTGGAAATTTTACTGTCTAAAAGGACGACAATATAAATCAACGTTCAAAGTGGATCCAATTGGAGAGAAATGTTTCATAGCATGAACTTCCAGAATTCAAATATAAAGCTAAATTCAAATGTTAAATTATGTTTATCTTCCAGATATAAAGAACATCTGTTGCAATCGATAGTCATGAAATTTGCATTCACTTCTGCAAATTGTCAACATTCTTCAAATAAACTTGGTTTGATTTGAAACTTATCATTTGAAACTCCGTTCATCTGGCTTTACTGTCATCAACTCTGCTTTGAAACCAGTGAAGCGCTTATGTAAATAAACACAGAAATAGAACTCTCAGAATAGATGACAGAACAACAAAACCCCGGATTATATTTCCCCACAAGCACAGCACACAAATAATGGCAAATATGCAAATAAAACAACGGATTTTTAAAAAATTTAATTCATTTGTGGGACCTGGGCATCTCTTGGCTGGCCCGCATTGATCCCTATTTGCCCTCGAGAAGATGATGGTCAGCTGCCTTCTTGAATCGCTGTTGTGGATTGACCCATTATGCCGTTAAGGAGGGAAATTCCATACTAATTGATGTTAGTCCCTTTAAATATACAAGTTGTCTGATTCTAAAAATCACAGTGATATCGATTTCCATGTTTAGTCAAAAAAAACTACAATTTCGATATTGATTGGTACAGCTAACGTTTCTTTCTCTGTCTCTGTTTCGCTTTTCCACTCCTGCCTTCCCCCATTTTTTTATATCTGATGCCGTGTTTGGCATTTCCACAATCAGAAAATGTTTTCTTAAATAACATGAAGTCAACGCCTTACCAATATGTTGGCTCATAGAGTCATAGCGATGTCCAGCGTGGAAACAGACTTTTTGGTCAGACTCGTCCATGCAGACCAAATATCCCAACTCAATCTAATCCCAGCTGCCAGCACCGACCATATCCCTCCAAAACCTTCCTATTCATAAAACTATGTAGATGCCTTTTAAATGTTGCAATTGTACTTGCCTCCACCACTTCCTGTGGCAGCTCATTACGTGAAAACGTAATCCTTTACGTGAAAACGTTGGCCCTTAGGTCCCTTTTACATCTTTCCCCGCACACCCTAAACCGACGCCATCTAGTTCTGGACTCACCCAACCAGGGAAAAGACTTTCTCTATGTATCTTATCCATGCCCCTCATGATTTTATAAGCCTCGATGAGGTCACCCCTCAGCCTCTGACGCTCCATGGAGAACAACCATAACCTATTCAATATCTCCCTATAGCTCACATCCTCAAAACCTAGCGACATCCTTTTTGAACCTTTTTCAAGTTTCACAATATCCTTCCTAAAGGAAGGAGACTAGAATTACATTAAATATTCCAACAGTGACACTAATCAATGTCCTGTACAGCTGAACTCGACCTCCCAACTCCTGCACTCAATACTCTTACCAATAAAGGAAAGTATACCAATTGCCTTCTTCACAATCCTATCGACTTCCGACTCTGCTTTCAAGGAGCTATGAAACTGCACTCCAAGATCACTTTGTTCAGCAACGCTCTCTAAGACCTTACCATTAAGTGTATAAGACCTGTAAGATTTGTTTTCCCAAAATGCAGCACCTCGCGTTTATCTGAATTAAAATCCAACTGCCACTCCTCAGCCCATTGGCCCATCTGATTAAGATCCCATTGAAATCTGAGATAAGCTTCTTCATTGTCCACTACATATCCAATATTGGTGTCATTTGCAAACTTATTAACTGTACCTCTTATGCTCGCATCCAATCATTTATATCAATGATGAAAAGTAGTGGACCCAGCACCGATCCTTGTGGCACTCCACTGGTCACAGGCCTCCAGTCTGAAAAACAACCCACCACCACCACCCTCTGTCTTCTACGTTTGAGCCAGTTCTGTATCCACATGGTGAGTTCTGACTCTATTCTGTGAGATCTGACCTAGCTAACCAATCTCCCTTGGGGAACTTTGTTGAACGCCTTACTGAATTCCATATAGATCACATGCACTGCTCTCGTCTCATCAATCCTCTTGGTAACTTCTTCAAAACACTCAATCAAGTTTGTGAGACATGATTCCCCACGCATTAAACCATGCTGACGATCCCGAATCAGTCTTTACCTTTCCAAATACATGTACATTCTGTCACTCATAATTCCCTCCAAAACCCTTACCACCACCAACATCACGCGCACTGGTCTATAGTTCCCTGGCTTGTCCTTACCGTTTCTTAAACAGTAGATCCACGTCAGCCAACCTCCAGTCTCCCAGCACCTCACCTGTGACTAGAGTACACAAGTACCTCAGCAAGGGGACCAGCAATCACTTCCTCAGCGTCCCATAGAGTTCTAACCTACACATGATCAGGTCCTGGGGATTTATCCACTTTTATGCGTTTCAACATCAATTTCAAGGAATCGGAAGCAGACAATTTTGTCAATGGAGTTTTGTCTTCTATTCAATGACGTTGTGGTTGGACTGATAATCCTCACCTCCGCTTTTCAACCTTTTCCCAATCAGCACTGATTCCATTAAAGATTCAAAATCTGCCCAGTTACATTTGAAAGTTCTCAATGACCCAACCTCGGTGTCCTGTAGTAAAGAATTCTACACATTCACTCCATTTTGGGAGAAGAATTTCTCTTCTGCCTTAAATCTGTGACCTCTAAGCCAGAGAATAAACTCCCTGGTCCTGAACGCTCCCAAAGTGGAAACAACATTTCTGCATTTAAAGCACTATGTTTCATGAAATTTCAGAATGTCACCACTGAATAATCTATGTTCCAATTGGTACAAGCTCAAACTACTCAATCTCTATTCTCAAGACAGTCTCTCCATCCTCAAGATCAGGCTATTGAACTTCATGTGGATTGTCTCGGATTCCAAAGTATCTTGTCCAATGTGTGCCGGAGGGTTTCCTGACACAATATGTAGATAGGCCAACAAGAGGTGAGGCCATACTGGATTTGGTTCTGGGTAATGAACCAGGCCAGGTGTTAGAATTAGAGGTAGGTGAGCACTTTGGGGACAGTGACCACAATTCGGTGACTTTTACTCTAGTGATGGAAAGGGATAAGTGTGCACTACAGGGCAAGAGTTATAGCTGGGGGCAGGGAAATTATGATGCGGTGAGGCATGACTTAGGATGTGTGGCTTGGAAAAGTAAGCTTCAAGGCAAAGGCGTAATTGATATGTGGAGCTTGTTCAAGGAGCAACTATTGAGTGTCCTTGATAAGTATGTACCCGTCAGGCAGGGAGGAAAGTGTTGTGTGAGGGAGCCGTGGTTTAATAAGGAATTGGAATCCCTTGTTAAATGGAAGAGGGCGGCCTATGTAAAGATGAGGCGTGAAGTTTCAATTGGGGCGATTGAGAGTTATAAGGTAGCCAGGAAGGACCTGAAGAGAGAGCTAAGAGCAGCAAGAAGGGGACATGAAAGGTCCTTAGTTGGTAGGATTAGGGAAAACCCTAAGGCTTTCTATACGTATGTCAGGAATAAAAGAATGACTAGGGTAGGAATAGGTCCAGTCAAGGATAGTAGTGGGAAGTTGCGAGTGGAGGCTGAAGAGATTGGGGAGACATTGAATGAATACTTTTCGTCAGTATTCAATCAGGAACAGGACTTTGTTGTCAATGTGAGTACTGAGTCACAATTAAGTAGAATGGATGGCTTTGAGGTATGTAGAGAAGAGGTGTTGGAAATTCTGGAAAGGGTGAAAATAGATAAGTTCCCTGGGCCTGATGGCATTTATCCTAGGATTCTCTGGGAAGCAAGGGAGGAGATTGCAGAGCCATTGGCTTTGATTATTATGTCCTCGTTGTCTACAAGATTAGTGCCAGAAGATTGGAGGCTAGCAAATGTGGTTCCCTTGTTCAAGAAGGGGAGTAGGGATAACCCTAGTAACTATAGGCCGGTGAGTCTCACTTCTGTTGTGGGCAAAATCTTAGAGAGAATTGTAAGGGATAGGATTTATGAACATCTGGATAGGAATAATGTGATCAAGGATAGTCAGCATGGTTTTGTGAAGGGCAGGTCGTGCCTCACAAACCTTATTGAATTATTTGAGAAGGTGACTAAGGAGGTGGACGAGGGGAAAGCGGTAGATGTGGTGTATATGGATTTTAGTAAGGCGTTTGATAAGGTTCCCCATGGTAGACTACTGCAGAAAATACGGAGGTATGGCATTGAGGGTGAGCTGGAGGTTTGGATTAGGAGTTGGCTGGCTGGAAGAAGACAGAGGCGAGTAGTTGATGGCAAAGGTTCATCTTGGAGAGCCGTCACTAGCGGTGTTCCGCAAGGATCTGTTTTGGGACCATTGCTGTTTGTCATTTTTATAAATGATCTGGATGAGGGGCTAGAAGGTTGGGTGAGCAAGTTTGTGGATGATACGAAAGTCGGAGGAGTTGTTGACAGTGAGGAAGGATGTGGAAGGTTACAGCGGGATATAGATAAGCTGCAGAACTGGGCAGAAAGGTGGCAAATGGAGTTCAATGTAGCTAAGTGTGAGGTGATTCACTTTGGTAAGAGTAACAAAAAGATGGGATACTGGGCTAATGGACGGATACTTGGTAGTGTGGATGAGCAGAGGGATCTTGGTGTCCATGTACACAGATCTTTGAAAGTTGCCAACCAGGTGAATAGTGCGGTGAATAAGGCATATGGCGTACTGGCTTTTATTGGTAGAGGAATTGAGTTCCGGAGTACTGAGGTCATGTTGCAGTTGTAAAAGACTCTGGTGCGGCCTCATCTGGAGCATTGTGTGCAGTTTTGGTCGCCATACTATAGGAAGGATGTGGAGGCACTGGAACGGGTGCAGAGGAGGTTTACCAGGATGCTGCCTGGTATGGTAGAAAGATCGTATGAGGAAAGGCTGAGGCACTTGGGGTTGTTTTCATTGGAGAAAAGAAGGTTTAGGGGTGACTTGATAGAGGTGTACAAGATGATTAGGGGTTTAGATAGGGTCGACAGTGAGAATCTTTTTCCAAGTATGGAGTCAGCTATTACAAGGAGGCATAGCTTTAAATTAAGGGGGGTAGGTATAGGACAGATGTTAGGGGTAGGTTCTTTACTCAGCGAGTCGTGAGTTCATGGAATGCCCTGCCAGTAGCAGTGGTGGACTCTCCCTAATTATGGGCATTTAAGCGGGCATTGGATAGGCATATGGAGGATAGTGTGCTAATGTAGGTTAGGTGGGCTTGGATCGGTGTTACATCGAGGGCCGAAGGGCCTGTACTGCGCTGTATTCTTCTATGTTCTATGTTCTATGTTCTATATCACGAGTCCCACAATAGTTGACAGTATTCAGCTGTGATATGACGAGAGCTTCTTCTAAGTTTTAAAAATCATACAGTTATAAAGCACAGAAGCAGATCCTTCGTTCCAACTCATCTGTGCTGAACTGATATCCCAATTTGACCGAGTACCATATGGCAAACAGGTGACCCATATTTCTCTAAATGTTTCCTTCTCGTACACACATCCAGCTGCCTTTTAAATTTTAAAGTTATACTCGCCTCCACCATTTCCTTTAGCAGATTTTTCTGTGTATACACCACCATCTATGTGAAAACGTTACCCTTCAGGACCTTTTCCAACGTTTCTCCTCTCGCCATAATCCTCTATCTTATAGTTTTGGACTCCCCAACACTCTGCAAAAGACCTTGTCTATTCATCATAACAATGCCCCTCATGATTTCTGGATCTTGTTCAGGCCAACCCTCAGCCCCCTTTCCTCGTGCTGCAGGATAAAGAAAAGGCCTCGCCTATTCAGGGTCACCTTATAGATTAAACGCTGAGAGTTTGTTTCTGGAAAAGCACTGCGAGTCAGGCAGCATCCGAGGAGCAGGATATTCGACGTTTCAGGCAAAGACTCTTCATCAGGAATGGAGGCAGTGAGCCTCCAGGTGGGTAAGTGGAGCTCAGTCCATGGGATGATCATCCATGGTCTTGTTGAACAGAGGAGCAGGCTCGTAGGGTCATATGGCTGAAGCCTTCTCACATTTCTTACGGTCTGGTATTGTTATGTTTTTACAGACCTCCAATCCAAAAGACAACACTCCACCACCACTAAATAAAACTCAAAAGAACTGCAGATGCCGTGTATCTGAAACAAAATAAAACGGAAGTTGTGGAAAAGCTCAGAGGCTCTGGCAGTATCTGTGGAGAGAAAGCTCAAGTCTCCATTGTGTCCTGGTTTTCCTTTAGAGCCAACTTACATAATGCCACCACATTAGCCAATCTCCAATCTTCCAGCACCTCATCCATGATTATCAATAATACAAATATCTCAGCAAGGGGCTCAGGAATCTCACCCTAAGCTTCCCACTAAGTTCTGGGAAACACCTGATCAGATCTCAGGGATTTCAGAGATTTTTCTCTGTTTTTGGTTTCTAGACATGCAGTGCCTCCTCTACTCTGAGATTAACTCTTTTAAGGCATCGCTACGTATTTCCCAATTTCCTTAGTTTCCATACACCTATTAATGCAAAATATTTGCTCAGTGTCTCATCCATCTCTTGTAGTCTCACACACAGAGAGCTATGTTGGTCTTTCAGCGGCTGTATTGTCTACTTGATTATTTTTGTACCCATACCGCATTAATGGAATCGTTTGGGATTTTCGTTAACTCTGTTTGACAAAGTGACTTCATGCCCCTTTTTGACCCTCGTGATTTCCGACTGCCCTCATATCCTTTTCCGGATTCACTCGATCCCAGCTGTCTCCACCTGATATCTATCTCCTATTTCTTGACTAGAGTCTCAATTCCTCTTGTCATACTGCTTTCCCTGCACCGACGAGATTTGCCTTTCACACAAATAGGAACATACCATCACTGAACTCTCATGATCTCATGCTTAAATGCTTCCCAATTTCCAACCGTCCATTTTACAGCGAATAGCCGCCATCTCCACCCCAACCAGATTATCAAAGTTCCTGTCAGATACCGTCAAACCGGACCTCACTCCAATTTGAAACATTCAAAATCAATTCTACTATTTTTCACAACGGTTTTCAAACTAATACAATTACGATTACTTGCTCCGAAGTCTGCGCCCCAGGACATCTCAGTCACTTGTCCTGCTCCGTTTCGCAACACAAGTTCAAGCATTCCACAACCTGTAGTAGGTGCTTCCTACTGAAGACGAAATTTTCCTTTTATAAACCTAAGCAATTACTCCCCATCCAAGACCTTAACACTATGACAGTCCCAAAATATGTTTGGAAAGTTAAAAATCACCGACCATAATCCAATTGTGCTTACACATAGCTGAGATCTCCTTACATATTCACTTGCGAATTTCCAATTGACTATTGAGAGGACTATATTACACTCCCAGCAAGGTGATCATCCCTTTCTCAAAATTAGGTTCCATCCATGTAAAGTCACTGGTCAGTCTCCCAGGAATTTCCTCGCTACATCCAGCCATAATGTGCTTCTGAACCAGAAGTACCACTCCTCCTCCTCGCTTGTTTCCCCCCTCACCCCGCCTGTTCTTTATATAGCATCTGCACCCCTGAAGATTAAGCGGCCAGTCCTGTTCATCCCTGAGCCACCTTTCTATAATGGTTATGATATCCCCATCCTACATTCCCATCCATGCCCTATGTTCAACTGCCCCATCTGTCAGGCATCTTGCACTCAAGTAAATGCTGCTTTGCAGTCTTACCTCATTTTTGCCAAACTGTTGCCTGCCTTGACTCTTAGAATGGTTCACCGTGTCTATTTTACCATCCTCAACCTTTTCCTTTTTCTCACTATTGTGTTGAGTCTCACCATCACCCTTACCAGTTTTAAGTCTTCAGGGTACCACGAGAAAGATTTCCTGCAAGAGTAGTGGTCCCTTTCCAATTCAAGTGAAACCTGTCCCTCTTATACATGTTATTTCTGTTGCTGAAGAGACCTCAATGATCGGAAAATGTGAATCCTAGCCCCTGCGACAGCTCCTCAGCTATGCATTTGTCTGCTCGGTCTTTTTTTATATTCCAACTATCAATATTCCATTAGTTTTTAAACAAAGCCCAGCATTATGTTTGCCTTTGTTGCAGTTAAAATTAAAAGCTAGCTTTTCGTCATTCTGTGATGAGGATTCCCAAATCTGTTATGTAGATTTCAGAATTCAATCTCTATGTAAATAATATTCAGTTGCTCTACCGTTCCTGCTAAAATTCATAACTTCATTTATTATGGCATTTCTCATTTACTTCACCACGTTATATTAATATGCAAAGTTTATTGTTCCCTCTCTTTTCCAATCTATAGCCCTCTGCAAACTGTTTTTCTTCATACCCACCAATTACCTCCTCTACAATTTTTGTGCCATTTTCCAACTTGTCTGCAGTACATTCACTTCACTCATCGATGTCGTTAAAATATTTTGTAAATATTTGTGTCCCCTGAAACGGATTTATGTGGTATTCACCAGCTACAGATTGACATCCTGTAAAGTAAAATTCGTAATCAAACACTCTTACGATTGTGATTTCCACAATCTTCTCTCCGTGGCAACACAATACCTCCGAAACCACAGGCTGTTATCTTGTGAAATAATCTTACGTGTGGTACCTTATCAAATGTCTTCAGAAAACAAAAAAATCACTATTTCCTCCTTATTCTCAAATAATTCTAATACATTTATCAAGCGAGATTCCCCTTTTGTAAATCCATTCTCAGTCCTCTTGATCATGTCATGTACTTCTAAATGCTCTGGTGTTATGTGGTTTATTGTAGACGACGTAATCTTTCCAATAAATTATGTTAATTGGCCAATAATGGCCTCAGTCAGACTTTTTTGTGTCCATACTTTTTTTGAGTAAAGGTGTTACCTTGTCACTTTGCCAATCCAGTAATACTTTTCTGAAAGCTAATGATTATTGGAAAGTTACAACTAGTGCATCCAACACAGATTTTTTCTTATTTATTTTGCTATCTTGGATTGCACCTTTTTCGTTCCAATGCATTTGCGGTAAATACTCCTGTAAATTTCTCTGACGTTTTCTTTGTAGTGAAAGTCATTGTATTGCAATGCTCGCCATTTCTTTTGCCCTTCATTATTTCGTAATTATAGAATGTTCTTTGCCTGCTACTTTCAAGGCAGATGCAGACTATTTATTCATCTTTTCTGTCATTTCGTGGTTCCCAGTCACGAATTCCCAGCTTCATTCAATATGGGCCTATATTCACATTGGCTTTTCTCTTCAGTTCTTTATATTTAAGGATGCTCTTGCTGTCCACTTTAATATCAGCTGTAGTTACGCTTTCGATGTTTACCTTCTCCCTCCTTATTAATCTTTACATAGAACATAGGACATTACAGCGCAGTACAGGCCCTTCGGCCCTCGATGTTGCGCCGCAATGTCATACTAATCTGAAGCCCATCACACCTACACTATTACATGAACGTCCATTTGCCTGTCCAATTTGCTCGCTTATTGATATTTCTGTAAACATTCCGAATGTCCTGATCACCGAAAATATTTCCCACATTTTATGTTTTCGTTTTAATCCAATTTGTTACTATTTACAACTTTTCTACATAATCATAATACACTCGTAACCCTTCCTAGATTTTATCCTTCTGACTTGAATTATATCATGACTGTGAGCGTTGAACTGTTTTTCTAAATGGTTTACCATTGTTCTTCACAGGTTTTTGCTGCTAAACCCGTTTCCTGGTCCACTCCAGCAAGCTCCATCCTCATCCGTTTACAATTTACACTTATATATGCTGAGCACGTTTGTTTCGGATATCAGATTCTCCCTCTCCAAATGAATGCTCAAACCTTGCTGTTCCGAGGCAATCTTTCAGTCTGTCACCATGTATAAAATTTGACTCATTGCACATTACCAGATTCAGTACATCAAGATGCCGGGTTGAACCACGACACACTGTTTCAGGAATCTATCTGAATTTTTCTTTGTGACTACCTTTGCTGATAGAGTCATAGGTATGTACAGCACAGAAACAGACACTTCAGTCCAACCCGTCCATGTCGATCAGATATCCCAACCAAATCTAGTCCTACCTGCCAGTATCTGGATCATTCCCCCCAAACGCTTCCTATTCATATGCCTATCCAGATGTCCTTTAAATGTTGCAATTTTACCAGCCTCCACCACTTCCTCTGACAGCTCATTCCATACACGTACCATCCTCTGCATGAAAAAAATTATCCCTTAGGTCGCCTTTATATCTTTCCCTTCTCACCATAAACTTATGCCTTCTAGTTCTGGACTCCCCACCCCAGAGAAAATACTTTGTTTATTTAACCTATCTATACCCCTCATGATTTTGGAAACCTCAATAAAGTCACCCCTCATTGTTGTGGTTCTGTTCGCCGAGCTGGAAGTATTTGTTGCAAACGTTTCTTCCCTGGCTAGGCGACATCATCAGTGCTTCGGAGCCTCCTGCGAAGCGCTTTTTGATGTTTCCTCCGGTGTTTATAGTGGTCTGTCCCTGCCGCTTCCGCGGGTATCCGTTTTTGGCGAATACCTTTTATAGGTGTTCCTCTTCTTCTTTTTGCAGTCCTGGTGTACTGCAGTATGTTGTGGCCCTTTTGAATAGTGTCCTGATGCAGCTTCGTTTGTGTGTGTTGGGGTGGTTACTTTCATAGTTTAGGACTTGGTCTGTGTGTGTGTGCGCAACTTCATCAGCAGATGCCTAAGAGAAAGACCACGGAACGAGGACATACCACAACCAAAAGGAGTAGCCACACTACCATACATCAGGAGCATCTCGGAACTGACTGCCAGACTACTGCGACCCCTAGGACTCATAACGGCACACAAACCAACAGCCACGCTCAGACAACAACTCACCAGAACGAAGGACCCGATACCCAACATGAGCAAGACGAAGGTAGTGTACAAAATACCATGCAAGGACTGCACTAAACACTATATAGGACAAACAGGAAGACAGCTAACAATCCGCATACATGAACATCAACTAGCCACGAAACGACACGACCAGCTATCCTTAGTAGCCACACACGCAGACAACAAGCAACATGAAATTCGACTGGGACAACACTACTATCATAGGGCAAGCCAGACAGAGAACAGCCAGGGAATTCCTAGAGGCATGGCATTCATCCACAAACTCCATCAACAAACACATCGACCTGGACCCAATATACCAACCACTACAGCGGACAGCTGAAACTGACAACCGGAAGCGGCAGGGACAGACCACTATTAACACCGGAGGAAACATCAAAGAAGCGCTTCGCAGGAGGCTCCCAAGCACTGATGATGTCGCCTAGCCAGGGGAAGAAACGTTTGCAACAAAAACTTCCAGCTAGGCGAACAGAACCACAACAACGATGACGCGAGCGACAAATCTTCGCACAAACTTTGGTCACCCTTCAGCCTCCGATGCTCCAAGGGAAACTGCCCCAGCCTATTCAACCTTTCAAATCCTCCAACTCTGGCAGCATCCTTTTAAATCTTTTCTAACCCTTTTCAAGTTTCACAGCATCATTCCGATGGAAAGGAGACCAGAAATGCACACAATATTCCAACAGTGGCCTAACCAATGCCCTTTACAGCCGCAACATGACCTCCCAACTCCTGAACTTAATACTCTGACCAATAAAGGAAAGCGTACCAAACGCCTTCTTCGCTCTCCTATCTACCTGCGACTCCATCTTCAAGGAGCTATGAACCAGCACTCCAAGGTCTCCTTGTTCAGCAACACTCCCCAGGACCTTACCATTAAGTGGAAAAGTCTTTCTGTCTGTCTGTCAATTGATGTGAGGATTAATTAGCCAGTGATTAATACACTGCCTTTCTTTCCATGCTTCATTATCTTCTGATCTCTGTCATGCTTTCTTCATAATTCCATGATTCTAACATTTATTCCAGCAACGTTGTCTTTCCCATGGTATTTCTGTCCTTCACCTACATGGATTCTATATCGACTAATGATAAAGCCTATGACTCAGTAATACTTAAGCATGCCTGCTTTCCGTCATGTCTTTCAAGAACATCTAATACCGCTTTGTGGAATGGTTGTGACATGACTAAGAAACCCGGCAATTAAGTTTCAATTGTACCAACAGTGTGTCACAACAGGCCTGAATATGTTGACAGGAGAAGCGACTATCAGTCCTCACTTCCATCTGCTGGAGAAGCACTGACATTAGACTGATAGTGAAAATGTCAACAATACGTGTCTGATATCAATCTATTGAGCAAGCAAGTGCACGCTTAATCTAGCTCATCACCTTAAACTGGCAGCTGTAGCATTATGAAACAACTCATTGAAAGTGGATAAGACTAATTAGCATCAAATCAAGGTCTACTTTTTAGCGAAATGTCTCCATTCCTTGTAATGTAGGTTTGTTCATCTCTTTTAAGGATACCAGCTCTGACAATTTGGTGTCTTTATGGGTAGAGTGAAAAAAAAACAAGGGTAAAAAACATAAGTGGGTGTCACATGCACACCCCCAAACAGCAGGAGTGATGTTGGGAATGGCAGTAAACAGGAAATTGCAGATGCATGAGATAAGGGTATTTTGGTGATCATGCATGATGTTAACTGCACATGGACTGGACTAATCAATGTAGTTACAATGGTGGAGAGGAGGAATTTCTGGGTTGCATGTGGAATGGTTTCCTTGACCAATACGTGCGGAAACCAACTAGAAAGCAGGCCATCTTACACTGGATGCTGTGTAATGAGAAGTTAATCATTGCTAATCTAACTGTAGCAGATCCCTTGGGGACGAGCAACCAGGACACCCGAGAACTTTTTAATCAAAATGGAGAGGGAGATCGTTGATGCGGAGACTCGGTTGCTGAATCTTTAAATTTACATTTAAAGGGTAGGAGATTTACGGGGTATCTTATAGAAATGTAAACGACCATGAGAGGCATGCACTCAGTAGTTTCCCAGCGTTGGGTAATCCCGGACTAGAAGGAATCAGTCTAAGTTTAGAATGGAAATAATAAATGGGAACCTGAGGGCCAACTATTATACACTAAGACTGTTAAGCATATGGAATGAGCTGCCAATGGAAGTGGTTGAGGGAGAAACATTAACCATATTTAAAAGGTATTTGGACAAATACATGCACAGGAATGGTTCAGAAGGATAAAGGGCCAAGTGCAGTGAAATAAGATTATCGTGGAAGGATAATTTGTTTGGCATGGATCAGTTTGGGCAATGCCCTGTCTCTGTGATGTGCAACTCTAACACTCTCGGACACAAATCAGATACCAGAAATGTTGGAGAATGCAACTTTTACTGAGTGGGAGAACTGAGGCTGATCAACATTAGTAAAGAAATATTGCTTTGAAAATTGCGGGGATGGATGGTGGATCAACCCCCAGAGCCTGATAATCTACATCCAAGCGTACTTCACAAAGTGGTTCCAGCAGTAGAGATTGCATTCACTGTCAGGATTGTAAACATTCCGATACAGTCCCTGCAGACTGGAGAGCAGCTGATATCACTCGAATATTCAAAATTGGAGACATTGTCTTTGTTTTCTCTATAATGCTGTAATTTCCTGCTGTAGTTCGGAGTTCTACTGAGCCTCTCTTCGGACGGAGTGTGCATCGTGCAATAAACTGATTAATGCTTAAGTTCTGCTTGCAGTGATTTTCTACAGCAGCGCGTGTGTTTAATTATGTAACTGCATATACATTTCTGTGTCTATTGCCATGGAAGCACATCATATTGCCTTGAAACCAGTTTGGTTGTCAGAGGTCACCAGCATTCTCTCGTCGTTGGAAGATGCTCAAGTGCATTTCAGGTAATGTGCTTTCATGCAATGTCGCTTTATTGCTTGATGAAGAGATGGTATATTAGCCTTCATTGTGAGAGGTTGAGTCCAGGAGCAGGGATGTGTTGTCGCCTTGGTGAGGCCACACCTAGAATATTGTGTGCAGTTTTGGTCTCCTTTTCTGAGGAATGTGTTATCTATCCTGTCCACTCCTGTTTATATTTTATAAATCTCCATGAGATTCCTTCCTCATCCGTCTGAACTCTGGAGGAAACAATCCTAACGCAGTTAATCTCTCCTCATACTTCAGCCCCACCATCCCCGGAAACAGCCTGGTAAATCTTCACTGCACTCCCTCAAGAGCGAGACCATATTATTCTTAATCATTCTTGAAGCGGATCCTTTGCCTTACTGTAGAAATCTCACCATGCAAAAAGTAAATTCACAAGTCATATGCATCCATTCCGTACTCATGCCCAGACACACTTGTTTGATGATTTAGGGACTCTGCATTTGAGAGGACGCAGAATGTGAGAATTTGTCATGTCACCTCCTAACCTCAGCACAGCAACTGGGATACTCTCGTCCACATCTCAATTAAACCCAACATGTCTTTCACTCCTCAATCTTCACCTTCCAGGATTGTATTATTCCTTGCAAGCACATCTGTGCCTCTCGGTTGTCCTGACTGAAATAAAGAGAATTGTTGTGACAAGATTTGCTGTTGGAATTGCTGAGGGAACTCAGCAGGGGCGGCAGTACCTGAGGGAGGAAACGGAATTCTCATAAAATTCTGTAGAAAGTTTGAAACGGTATCTCTGATTCTCTCTCCACAGATGCTGCCAGACCGGGTTATTTTTTTTTTCCTGCAGTTTGTGCTTTTGCGTTTAGCTGAATCTCTATTCCATTGACCGGAATGATACACCCAGACACACCTTGTACCGATATTTAAATCTTTCAAAAACGTCGGTAATTGAATTCAAACAAATGCACAACGATGCACTTCCCTCAGCTCCGCAGACAGGGCAGCTCAAAAAAGCAGCGGTGTAACATGGTTCGAGAGGTATCGCTGAGTGATTGCACCGATGAACGAAAAATCCTGCTTCTTGTTGCGGTTTCGAATCCTGCTGCCGATGGCTGAAGGCAGCGCAAGAGGGAGTTTGGTTCGTATCTCTCTGGGATTCCAATCCCGGCGGGGGAAACACTTCTTTCAGGTCAGAAGTGGTGTCAATCTCCAATACACTCACTGAACAGCTCGGATTCACACTTGCATTGCCAACTTTGCTTTATCTCGTGTGTTTCCAAATTCCTGGCTAGAGCTTTCTCGCTGAATTTGGTCAATGCATCGACTGGAATAGACCATGATTAAATGTATGAAAGTACATTTCATTGGGGTGGAACCGAAACCCGCATAGTGACTGCGAATAAAACAATGGAAACTTCCAGCACAGGAGCAAGAGATCCTGAAGCAGACACGTCAGGGCAAATATCTTTCCTTTGTCAGTGAAAGGCACTGCTTCCAAAAGGGGAGTCATCGAAGTGAAGAAGTGAATGTGATTATCTCTGCTGATTGTTCACAAGCTGTGGAGCCCATCTAAGCGCGTTGGGCCAGTGGCGTAATGGCCAACGCGTCTGACTTCGGATTAGAAGATTGTAGGTTCGAGTCCTACCTGGCTTGCTCGCTGTTCTCTGGCTTGTGCATTCATTTCCATTTGCGCGGAGGTACAGGGGTTGTATTCGTACGTTGGCTGCTCGGATTCCTCACGGTCGGAGCTGTCGCTGCTCTCACTTTCCTGCACAGCGCCGCATTTTTAATGGGGCCAGAAAAATGTGTGTTTGTGTGTTGTTTTTATGGCTAACGCAAATGACTGTGGACGTTGGTAATCTGAAACAATAACAGGAAATGCTGAGGAAACTCAGCAGGTGTGTCAGTAACTGTGGGAGAAAACGGAATTCTCGTAAAATGCTGGCGAAATTCTGAACCGATGTCTCTCGTTCACTCTGTACAGATGCTGCCAGACCTGCTGAATGTTTCCTGCTACTTATGATTTGGTTTTTATCTGAATGTATATTCCATCTGTCAGGATGATACACACATTGCTGTGGTTCTGTTCGCCGAGCTGGAAGCTTTTATCGCAAACATTTCGTCCCCTGTCTAGGTGACATCCTTCGTGCTTGGGAGCCTCCTGTGAAGCGTTTCTGTGCTGTTTCCTCCGACATTTATAGTGGCCTGTCCCTGCCGCTTCCGGTTGTGAGTTTCAGCTGTCCGCTGTGGTGGCCGGTATATTGGGTCCAGGTCGATGCGTTTGTTGATGGAGTTTGTTGATGAGTGCCATGCTTCCAGGAATTTCCTGGCTGTTCTTTGTTTCGCTGACCCTATAAAAGGTAGTGTTGTCCCAGTCGATTTCATGTTGCTTGTCGTCTGCGTGTGTGGCTACTAGGGATAGCTGGTCGTGTCGTTTCGTGGCTAGTTGATGTTCGTGCATGCGGATCGTTAGCTGTCTTCCTGTTTGTCCTATATAGTGTTTAGTGCAGTCCTTGAATGGGATTTTGTACACTATATTATTTTTGCTCATGCTGAGTATCGGGTCCTTCGTTCTGGTGAGTTGTTGTCTGAGTGTGGCTGTTGGTTTGTGTGCTGTTATAAGTCCTCTTGGTCGCAGTAGTCTGGCTGTCATTTCAGAGATGTTGTTGATGTATGGTAGTGTGGCTAGTCCTTTGAGTTGCGGCATGTCCTCGTTCTGTTGTCTTTCCCTGAGGCATCTGTTGATGAAATTGCGAGGATATCCATTTTTGGCGAATACCTTGTATAGGTGTTCCTCTTCCTCTTTTTGCAGTTCTGGTGTGCTGCAGTGTGTTGTGGCCCTTTTGAATAGTGTCTTGATGCAACTTCGTTTGTGTGTATTGTGGTGGTTGCTTTCATAGTTCAGGACTTGGTCTGTGTGTGTGGCTTTCCTGTGTACCTTAGTGGTGAATTCTCCGCTTGGTGTTCTCTGTCCCCTCACGTCTAGGAATGGGAGTTGGTTGTCCTTTTCTTCCTCTCTCGTGAATCGGATTCCTGTGAGTGTGCAGTTGATGATCCGGTGCGTTTTCTCTATTTGCTTGTTTTAATGATTACAAAGGTGTCATCAACGTATCTGACCCAGAGTTTGGGTTGATTTTGTGGTCAGACTGTTTGTTCTAACCTTTGCATTACTGCTTCTGCTATGAGTCCCGAGATCGGTGAGCCCATGGGGTTCCGTTGATTTGTTCGTATATCTGGTTGTTGAATGTGAAGTGTGTTGTCAGGCACAAGTCCAGTAGTTTAAGTATGCCGTCTTTGTTGATTCGTTCAACGTCCTGTTGTCTGTTCTGTCTGTTCAGCAGGTTGGCTATTGTTTCTCTGGCTAGGGCTTTGTCAATAGAGGTAAACAGTGCCGTTACATCGAATGAGACCATGGTTTCTTCCTTGTCTATGTGTATATTTCTGATGATGTCCAAGAATTCCTGTGTTGATTGTACAGAGTGTCTGGATCCGCTGATCAGGTGTTTCAGTTTCTGCTGTAGTTCTTTCGCCAGTTTGTGTGAAGGTGTCCCTGGTAGCGATACGATGGGTCTGAGTGGGATGTCTGGTTTGTTCACTTTAGGTAGTCCATAGAATCCGGGGGTGTTGTTGCTTTCGGGTTTCATTCTTTGTAGGTCCGACTTGGTTATCTGTCCATTTTTTTGTAGGTTCCTCAGTGTGTTGTTTATCCTATTGGTGAGTTGTGGGGTGGGGTCAAACTCCCTCTTTTGGTAGGTGTTGGTATCTGCAAGTAGTTATTGTGCATTTTGGATGTACTCTGCTTAGTCCAGGATGACCGTCATTCTGCCTTTGTCTGCTGGTAGTATGATTATGTTCTTATCGTTTCTTAGTGATTTTAGTGCTTCCCTCTCCTTGGTGTTGAGGTTATGTGTTTGTCTTTTCCTTGTTATCAGGGGTACGATACTTTGTCTCACTGTTTGTTGCGTCTCATCTGTCAGTCCATTGTTCCTGAGTGTGCATTCTAGTGCTGCTAGGAAGTCTGCTCTCTTGGCGTCCCTGTGGTTGTAGTTGAGTCCCTTTCCGTGTCTGCGAGCTCTCTGTGGGAGAGGTTTTTAACCCAGGTGTGTGTTGTGGTGTCCTCTTTCTTGTGTGTTAGTTTGGCCATTTTTTCTTTTAGTGCCGTTTTTTGCGGTATGTAGTCCTGTTCTGTCCTATGGTTACAGCCTGTTCTATGGTCCGGGTCCATTCCTGATCAGAGATCACACACTTGCAACAAGTTGACACAGCGACCCATTAACACAATAAACAATCACCATGCAGATCTGAACGGAATAACCCCCATCTACTTCGCAGGTGCGTTAACCAACTAAATCACAGCACCAGGACGTGTGCAGCTTCACTTACCGATATGTGCAGTCCTGTAACCAAATGGTCACTAACTCCGAAATGTGTTTTCTGTATCAATGTTGCTCAGTGAGAATTGCAATCAACCGACACTTTTGCAAAAACAGTTCACAGCAGAACATTCTTCACTGTAAATTAATGGAAAAAAGGAAATCTCCTTTTGCATTGGCTTCAACATGATTCTTTCGATCTGTCTAAACTGACAGGGTAAAGAGGATGCGTTCAACCTCTTGGCCTCCCTTAATCATATTAATACACACTCAGGGAACCTCACACCAAGAGGAACAGGGTCATTGAGGTGAATTGGCCAGGTATGTTGTTTGAGTCAGTGTAAACAGTGTACAGTGAAGACTGACCCATGAACACCGACACTGAGCCTTGTACCACCAGCTCCATCTCACATCCTGCCTCATGCCTCCCAGTCAACTTTGCTGCTGTCATAAACCTGGTCCCTTTTTTGCCAAAAGTTGTTCCTTTCCTCAAGCACACCCTGTCCTTGATTTTTTTTCAGATGGATACTAAAGCAGGTCAGGCTTACGATGAGACTAGTTTAGTACAAAGATGAAAAGGGTCTGAGAAGCCTTTTGTTTATATATAAACAGATGAGACTTCAGGCCAAAGTGGTCATGTCTGTGGAAGTGGTGAGCTCTCGCTGAGCAGTTCAGTGAGTCCAGGACTGGTTGGAAGTTTAATCGTGAGCTGTGTGGAAACTCTCTCTTCTGCCCTTCTAACCTCAACCTGGAAGCATTTAACCTGTTTTTGTACTCTATTTTAAAGGGGGTTTGCTTATTGGGACTGTTGTGTATATTCGGAACTACACACTTAGGTCAAAGTTGGATAGACTGAGTTCTGCAGGGGTTCCGAAATGTGTTGTTCGTGTTTCATTGTGTAATTTTGTGAACAATTTTATTCTCTGATTTAAACCTGTTAGTCAACTACGCTAACTTAATCTGGGTAATTGTAACTGTACATTTACCGATACAAATTGCAAAGTTATGTGTTGGGCTGCCTGCTTAAGAACGTTTTGAGCGGTCTGGCCTCGTCCATAACACGGTTCACTTTTATTTCACTTCCCTGCTCCACTTCGCAACTTATTCCCGGCAGATTGCAGGTGTCCAAATAGACCCTATCACTATCAAAAACGCATTACTGGGACATCGCTGTCACTCAATGCGACAGGACTCACCGCCCATCCCTAATTACCCCAGAGATGCAGGTAATGCCTTATTTTCCCGAACAATTGAATTCCTCAGCGGGGTTGTGCAGCCATGATACCGCTCGGGAGGGAGGTACAGAATTTAGAACCAGCGACACTGAAGGGACATGGATACATTTCCAACTCAGAGAGGTGAGATGATTGGAAGGGGATTTCCGGTGATAGGTTCCCACTGTATCTGCTGCCAGTGTCCTTCGAGATTCAAGGCCAGGTGTTAGAATTGGCGGTAGGTGAGCACTTTGGGGACAGTGACCACAATTCGGTGAGTTTTACTCTAGTGATGGAGAGGGATAAGTGTGCACTTCAGGGGAAGAGTTATAGCTGGGGGCTGGGAAATTATGATGCGGTGAGGCACGACCTAGGATGCGCGGCTTGGAAAAGTAGGCTTCAAGGCATGGGCACAATTGATATGTGGAGCTTGTTCAAGGAGCAACTATTGAGTGTCCTTGATAAGTATGTACCTGTCAGGCAGGGAGGAAAGGGTCGTGTGAGGGAGCCGTGGTTTAATAAGAAATTGAAATCCCTTGTTAAATGGAAGAGGGCGGCCTATGTAAAGATGAGGCGTGAAGGTTCAGTTGGGGCGATTGAGAGTTATAAGGTAGCCTGAAAGGATCTGAAGAGAGAGCTTAGAGCAGCACGGAGGGGACATGAAAAGTCCTGTGTTGGTAGGATTAGGGAAAACCCTAAGGCTTTCTATAGGTATGTCAGGAATAAAAGAATGACTAGGGTAGGAACAGGTCCAGTCAAGGATAGTAGTGGGAAGTTGCGTGTGGAGGCTGAAGAGATTGGGGAGACACTGAATGAATACTTTTCGTCCGTATTCACTCAAGAACAGGACATTGTTGTCGATGTGAATATTGACTCACAATGAATTAGAATGGACGGCTTTGAGGTATGTAGGGAAGAGGTGTTGGAAATTCTGGAAAGGGTGAAAGTAGATAAGTCCTCTGGGCCTGATGGCATTTATCCTAGGATTCTCTGGGAAGCAAAGGAGGAGATTGCAGAGCCATTGGCCTTGATTTCTATGTCCTCATTGTCTACAGGAATAGTGCCAGTAGACTGGAGAATAGCAAATGTGGTTCCCTTGTTCAAGAATGGGAGTAGGGATAACCCTAGTAACTATCGGCCGGTGAGTCTCACTTCTGTTTGGGCAAAGTCTTAGAGAGAATTGTAAGGGATAGGATTTATGAACATCTGGATGGGAATATTGTGATCAAGGATAGTCAGCATGGTTTTGTAAAGGGCAGGTCGTGCCTCACAAACCTTATTGAATTCTTTGAGAAGATGACTAAGGAGGTAGACGATGGTAAAGCGGTAGATGTGGTGTATATGGATTTTAGTAAGGCGTTTGATAAGGTTCCCCATGGTAGGCTACTGCAAAAAATACAGAGGTATGGCATTGAGGGTGAGTTGGAGGTTTGGGTTAGGAATTGGCTGGCTGGAAGAAGACAGAGGGTAGTGGTTGATGGTAAAGTTTCATCTTGGAGTGCAGTTACTAGCGGTGTTCCACAAGGTTCTGTTTTGGGACTATTGCTGTTTGTCATTTTTATAAGTGACCTGGAAGAGGGTCTAGAAGGTTGGATGAGCAAGTTTGCAGGTGATACGAAAGTTGATGGAGTTGTTGACAGTGAGGAAGGATGTATCAGGTTACAGCGGGATATAGATAAGCTGCAGAACTGGGCAGAAATGTGGCAAATGGAGTTCAATGTAGCTAAGTGTGAGGTGATTCACTTTGGTAAGAGTAACAAAAAGACGGGGTACTGGGCTAATGGTCGGATACTTGGTAGTGTGGATGAGCAGAGGGATCTTGGTATCCATGTACACAGATCTCTGAAAGTTGCCACCCAGGTAAATAGTGCGGTGAAGAAGGCATATGGCGTACTGGCTTTTATTGGAAGAGGAATTGAATTCCGGAGCCCTGACGTCATGTTGCAGTTGTATAAGACTCTGGTGCGGCCTCATCTGGAGTATTGTGTGCAGTTTTGGTCGCCATACTATAGGAAAGATGTGGAGGCATCTGGAACGCGTGCAGAGGAGGGTTACCAGGATGTTGCCTGGTATGGTAGGAAGATCGTATGAGGAAAGGCTGAGGCACTTGGGGCTGTTTTCATTGGAGAAAAGAAGGTTTAGGGGTGACTTGATAGAGGTGTACAAGATGATTAGGGGTTTAGATAGGATTGGCCATGAGAACCATTTTCCACGTATGTAGTCAGCTATTACGCGGGGACATTGATTTAAATTAAGGGGTGGTAGGTATGGGACAGATATTAGGAGTAGAGTCTTTACTCAGCGAGTCGTGAGTTCATGGAATGCCCTGCCAGTAGCAGTGGTGGACTCTCCCTCTTTATGGAAATTTAAACGGGCATTGGATAGGCATATGGCGGATAGTGGGCTAGTGTAGGTTGGGTGGCTTGAACTTCGCAACATCGAGGGCCAAAAGGCCTGTACTGCGCTGTATTTTTCTTTGTTCTATGTTCTATAGATCGATGCAAACAATTACTGGACTGATTCTGGCAGAAACCATTTGCGTCTTCTATGCGCAACGAGGAACACATTCTCATTCAGGTAATTCACACAAAGAGAAATAAGTCTTCATTCCCTGCCTGGGAATCGTATCCAAGTCTGGGCGATGCAAATTCGGACTCTTAAGCAGGGACTCCCTCCACTGCTGCTGACTGTAACCTTTGTGACCTGACTTACACACAGCCTTTTTTTTAGAGTAGATGCTCTAATGTGTGGAAACATGCCTTTCGGCCCAACAAGTCCACACTGCCCCTCCGAATAGAAAACCCCCCAAACCCATTCCCCTACCCTATATTTACACCTGAGTAACGCACCTAACACTGTGTGAAAGTTAGCACTGCCAATTCACCTGACCTGCACATCTTTGGATTGTGGGAGGAAACCGGAGCACCCTGTCCCTGTCCTTTGGGTTATACCCACATTCGGCAGCAATGCTTCTCTCTCCAAGTTTCCAAACAGTTCATGTTATCGCCCTGGGTTTCAATGTGATGAAAGTGGAGCTTTGATAAATTGGTGTTGTTCAGGAGTAGCACTGAAGGAAGGTACAGAACAAGGGCTCGTTCTCAGGCGATGGATGGTGGTGAAGTGGCGCCATCTATAAATGCGTCATTCAACTCATCTGATTGCAGATCCCGGGGCTAGAAATAACTAGCGTTTTCTCGCGGAAATTCTTCACGGCTTTGACTGGAAGAGACCATGACGCCAAGTATGCAAGTACATTTCACTGGAGTGGTTCGTGAAATCGGGCAGTGACTGTGAATAAAACGCTGGAAACGTCCAGCAGAGGAGCAGGCGACCCCGAAGGAGGCACGTGTGAACAGATGTCTTTCCTTTTCCACTGAAAGGCACTGCGTCACAAAGTGGGGACTTCCAAGTGAAGCAGTGACGGCGATTATCTCTGCTGGTTTTTCACCTTGTGAATGCTTTCTCTCCCCAATGTCCGTGTTTACATTCCATGTTGACCAGCTGTTGTCCGATTGCACGTTCATTGGTCTAGTGGTTTAATGGATAACGCGTCCTGACTTCGGATCAGGAGGTTGTCGGCTCGAGTTTTATTCAGCTCGAGTTGTGCGGGTTCCCTGTGACATGTTTCATCTCTCATCCACTTCAGGCACTCTGCCTGTATTCCTGATGAAGGCCTTTTGCCTGAAACGTCGATTTTCCTGATCCTCGGATGCTGCCTGAACGGTTGTGCTTTTCCAGCACCACTCTGATCTACCGTCTGTTTTCCAGCATCTGCAGTCATTGTTTTTATCCTGTTGCCTGTCCTTACCTTGTCTGTGTTCTCCAGCAGGTGCAGGGATTCAATGGCGTGCTTTTGAAATTGGAAGTTGCATTTGGGCCCAATGCATTTTATTGCCAGACAATTGTATGGTAGGTCCTGTTATGTCAGGTTCTGAGGATCTTAGGAATGGGATCAGTGGGAATTTTTTTTCGAATTTGAAAATTGCATTTGGGTCCATTGCAGCTCATTGCCAGAGAGGTGTATGACACGTCCTGATTTGCCTGGTCCTGAGGTGCTGCACGGATTCCATCCAAGTGTTTTTGAATTTGAATGTTGCCTTTGGGTCCATTGCACCTCATTGTCAGAGAGGTTTGTGACAGGTCATGTCATGTCAGGTCCTGAGGAGTTGCAGCGATTCGGTCACTGTGCTTTTGATTTTGAAAGTTGCACCTGGACCCATTGCATATTTTCAATTCCAGCTCACCTCAACGTCTCTCATTGACTGTGCAACTGCCTTGTGTTCCACCTAAAGCTGCCTTTTGTCAGAGAACCTTGTGTGTGAACACAAAGGGCGCAAGTGAAGCACAAAGAGCGGATATAATCCTGAAAGCTTTGACCCTCACAGGAATGTGTCTGTTTATTTCCCTGTGTAGGTGATAAAGGAGATGTGTTCGTCAATGGGGTTACAACACAGTGTGAACAGGCCAAACGTCGTCCCATTTCTGTGTCATTTAAGATCACAAGGAGAATCTCATTGACATTTACACTGGTAGCATCAGAACACACAAGGTTATGTGTCAAAGCTGGTATCTGGGACTAGTCCAGATGGATGCCTGATGAGCCGCACTGCATGATGGGCTGAAATGTCTTTTTGCACTCTGTGAATGCTCGAATACAAGTATAAACTACTTTTCAGATGAAAAGATCAAAAATAAGAAGGCATAAGCAGTTTCATTGAGACTAAATGCGACAGATTCGGTCGACTTCTCACGAAAGACAAGAGTGGTCTTAAAGGAAGAGGACTAAATTGGTGGAAGGCCAACTATATCAGCGTGAGGCTGTAGCTGGGGAATGCAGACTGGGAACAGGTGTTTGAATGTATATCCATATTCAATATGTGGGTGGTTTTTAAAGAAAGATTGATGAGCGTTCAGGAGAGAGGATGTTCCTGGAAAATGAGGGATAGAAATGGCAAGACAAGGGAACCATGGATGCCAGGTGAAATGCCAGCCTAGCTAAGAGGAAAAGGTATGCCTACTTAAGGTCCAGGTGACTGAAGACAGACGAACTTTTGAAAGAACATGAGGAATGTACTGCCAACGTGAAACGATGTGTTAAGAGGCCTAAAAGGGGTCATGAGATATCCTCAGTGAGCAGGGTTAAGGAACGTGCCTTTATTCGGATATAATGAGCAAGAGCGTAGTAGAGAAAGTGTTGGCCCACTCAGTACAAAGCGTGAACCTTTTGCATGCAGTCAGCGAAAATGGGTGAAATTCTTATTGAGTACCTGGCATCGCTGTTCACCAAGGATAGGGATATGGTGGATGTAAAAGTTAAGGATAGATGTTTTATAACTCTAGATCAAGCTGGCATAAGGAGGGAGGAAGTGTTGGGTATTCCAAAAGGCATAAAGGTGGGTTCGTCTCTAGGTCTGGATCGGACCTATCGCAGGTTTCTGAGGGAAGTGAGAGAGGAGATAACCGAGGTTTAAACAAATACCTTTCCAACGTCATTGAACACGGGTGAGGACCTGGAGTTCTGGAGAATTGCTAATGGTGTCCCCTTGCTTAAGAAGGTTAGCAGGAATAATCCAGTAATTCCAGACCTGTGAGGCTGTTGTCAGTGTAGGGAAGTTACTGGAGAAAATACTGAGGATTAGGAAATATTTCCATTTGGAAGAAAATGGGCTAATCATTGAGAGGCAACATGGTTTTGTGCATGAAAGGTCATGTCTTACTAACCGAATAGAAACTTTTGAAAAGGTGACAAAGTTGATTGATGAGGGAAAGGGTCCAGATGCCATGGACATGGACTTTAGCCAGGCTTTTGATGAAGTACGCAGATGGAGAAGGTGAAGTCACATGGTGTCCAGGGTGCTTGAACTAGATCGGTAGAGAACTGGTTGGGCAACAGGAGACAGAAAGTGGTAGTTGGAAGGGACTTTCTGAAAATGAAGATATGTGACAGTGGTACCACAGGGATCCGTATTGTGACCACTGTTCTTTGTGATATATAAAAGTGACTTCGAAGAAGGTACAGGTGGCTCATTAGCAGGTTTACAGATGACACTAAGGTTGCTGGAGTAGCACATAGTGATTGGGACTGTCAGAGAATACAGCAAAATAAACATATGTAGGAAAGTTGGGCAGAGAAATGGCAGATGGAGTTCAATCCATGCAAATGCAAGGTGATGCATTTGGATTCAAGAGCGATCTGTTCAGAAAATCGAAATGTCCTGGGGAAACTTGATGGACAGAGAGATCTGGGTGTTTATGTCCATTGTTCCCCGAAGGTGGCGACCTAAGTCAACAGAGTGGTCAAGAAGACATATGGCATGAATTCCTTCATCGGACGGAGTATTGAGTACAAGAGTTGGCAGTTCATGTTACAGTTATATAAGACTTTCGTTCAGCCACATTTGGAACACTGTGTACAGTTCTGATTGTCACATTGCCAAAAAGGACGGGAAAGCTTTGAAGACGGTGCAGAGGAGATTTACCAGGATGTTGCCTGGCATGAAGGACACTAGCTATGAGGAGAGATGGAATAGATTAAGATCGTTTTCATTAAAAAGCCGGAGGTTGGGGGTGGACCTGATAAAGGTCTACACATTCATGAGAGGTTTGCAGGGAAGATAGCAAGAAGCCTTTTTTCCCAGAGTGGGAAACTCAATTACTCAGGGTCACGCGTTTAACGTGAGGGGTGGGGGAGGGAACGATTAAGGGAGTTATGTTTGGTACTTTCTTCACACAGAGGGTGGTGGGTCCCTGAAACTCGTTGCCAACGGAGCTGGTAAGGGCGGGAACAATAACATCATTTAATATTCATCTGGGCAGACACATGAATATACAGGGAGCAAAGGGATACAGACCGTTAGAAAATAGGCAGCAGGTTTAGATAGAGGATCTGGATTGGCACAGGCTGGGAAGGCCGAAAGGCCTCTTCCACTGCGGTAAATTTGCTTGTTTTTTTGTTCTTTGTTCCATTCAACCTCGCCAACAGGCTAAACAGTGTTGCATTTTGGAAGGCCGAACCTGAATGCTGAATATAGGATTAAAAACAGGATTCTTAGCAGTGTGGAGGAACAGCGGGGTCTTGGTGTTCAAATGCAGAGAATCCTCAAAGTTGCCATCCAAGTGTATTGCGTCTCTCAGAAAGAATATGCTGTTTTGGCTTTCATGAACGGGGGATTGAGTTTGAGAGCCACGAAGTTTTGATGCAACTCTGCAAAACCCTGGTGAGACCACACTTGGAATACTATGTCCAGTTCTGGTCGCCCTATTATAGGAAAGATATGGAGGCTTTGAGGAAAGTGAAAAGAAGGTTTACCAGGATACTGTCCGGACTGGAAGACTTGTTGATAAAGACTGGAAGAGAGGTTGATAAAGCTCGGACTTTTCTCTCTGGAGAGAAGGGGGAACCTGATCAAGGTGCACAAGATAATGAGATGCAAACATCGAGATGATAGTCAGACACTTTTCCCCAGGGCACGATTGACTGCACGAGGAGTCATAGTTTTCAGGTTTTAGGAGGAAGATACAGAGGAGACTTCAGAGATAGGTTCTTTACACAGAGAGTTGTGAGCCCATGGACTGCATTGCTCGCGGCGGTGGTGGAAGCAGAGTCATTAGGCACATTTAAGTGACTGCTGGACACGCACATAGACAGCAGTAAATTGAGAAGTGCGTAGGTGAGGTTATTGTATTTTTGATTAGGAATAAGCCTCAGCAGAACATCTTGGGCCGAAGGGTCTGTTCTGTGCTGTACCTTTCTATGTTCTATGTCATATGTTCTATTATTAGATAAGCTGACGCCACCTTGAGAATGCAATTCTCTCATTTTCATATTAAAGAACCTAAACGATCATATCCCATTTCAAAAGATGATAGTCGTAATTTAAATATGTGTACGAGGTATAATCTGGTGTTGTGCGATTTGTTGTTTAAACAAATAAAGTAATCATTTTGCTGTAAATTCTGTGTTGTACGATTATGTTCCACAGCCACCTGATGAGGAGGCAAAGCCTTGTAAGCTAGGGCTTCTAAATAAACATGTTGGGCTATGACATGGCGTTGTGTGATTTTTAACTTTGTACACCCCAGTCCAAAATTGGCACCTCCAAATCATTCCTCTCTGACTGAATCCTTGAGTGTTTTCACCCGCCACCAACTCCATGCAATGGCGTGGGAAGACCAGCAGAGAGGGAACTTTGTTGCACTGTTTCGACTCTGCTCCCGGGGACAGAAAATTTCTGATTAGACCACATTGGAGTAGCAGCCCATTGGAACTGAACAGCTTGACATTGAAAAATCGGGAGCCGAGGCATTTCTTATCATTCCATTGGTGGTTGGGCTCTGATAACAATTTGTGATAGCATGCTGCTATTTCACAGGTCGAAACAGTTCACAGCTCTGTGTGAATTTGTATGGGGTTTGGTGAACTGTAACTGAACAGTGAGATCATGTATTTAACAGTGAAACATTTTCTGTTTAACCCATTCTGTTTAGTTTCATTAGAACACACTGAATAATGTAAATTTGATGGAAGGTTACAGACGGTTCTAAGCTGAAAGAATAACCCAGGAAGAAATTCTATTTACCTGGCCAATTCATTTGCATTGTGCGACAAAAGGCAATCCGCACATTCTCAGCTCAACGCTTTGCCTGCATTGGTAGAAAGACACTCTGTCAGGCGTGTGATGGAATACTTCCCACTTGCCTGGATGGATCTAGCTCCAACAAACATTCAAGATGCTCGATACCTTCCCGGACAAAGTAATCCGCTTCTTTCACACCACATCCACAAGCATCGAGTGCCTCCACAACCAATGCTCAGGAGGAGAAGTGTGTACCATCTACAAGGTGCACGGTAGAGGTTCACCACAAATCCTCAGACAGCAACTGACCACTTCTATCCAGAAGTAAAAGGCCAGTAGATACATGGGAACACCACCCCAGCAAGTTCCCCTCCAAGTTTCTCACATTCCTGATTTGCAAATATAGCACGGTTTGTTTCGTAAAATTGGGTTTAATTCCCGGACTACCCTCCCTAGTAATTATGTGGGTTGACATATAGCATATGCACAGCAGCAGTTCAAGAAGGCAGCTCACAAACAACTTCCCAACGGGGAGCTCGGGAAGGGTAATAAACACTAACCAAGCCAATGATGCCCATATCCCATAAGTGAACTTCTAAAAATCATTTTTCCGTCGGGAAACAAAAGGACCCTCCTTTGCGTTTGCTTGATGAATGTTATTTATTCATAACACAAGGAATTTGCGTAATCAGGTGGTTTACTGTGTTACTGATCTTTGCTCTGAATCTAGACAATGTTACTACATAAACAAATGTGTTTGTGCAGCAAGTTAGATTCCGCAACATGAAACCAACTTTCCTCAAGTGAAATAGAAAAGGCGAGTAATCATCAGGATGGATTCCAGAATGACATAATGTAAGAAATCTACAACAGTGATTAACAAGAGGAGGATAAAGCTCCCAGATATGGCGAAGAGCAAAATCTTAGATTTCTTTCTGCTCTCCATCTCTGGGTTTCTGCGCTTCTCTCCTTTGATCAGACACTTTAACCCCTTCTGGACTTGACTGGTTATTAAAAAGTGTCTGACTGTCAGATCATTGAGCAACAGAATTAAAACGAATGGAAGTAAAGGGGTTAAAAACGTGTCAAGCCAATCGAATGCCACCCACCAAGTCTCAGTATAGTAGATTGACTATGTTTTACAGTAGAATGGCACATTATTGATAATCCACCGAGGCTCAATTGTAAAATAGATGGGGATATTTGTCAAAAAGAACAAGGTGCATATTGTTGTTAGAACCACAGTTGCAGATTTCTCAGTGCAATATTTTGTTCTCAGCTTCTGACAACAAATCGTTACAAATCTGTCAAAGGAAAAAGTGAACCAGACAGAACAATCGGTGGCAGCAAGAGTTAAGACCCGAGCAACACTACACACAGGAGGGATGGCCAAAAAACAGAGTGGGTAATAATAACAGGTAAATCTCCTCAGTATAACAGCAGCGATAATGACCATCAGATCGGCAACTGCCATAAGCACCAGGTAACGAGTAGTGCAACGAGAAAGTCCGCAATTTCCCCGGGAAAGGATAACAGTCACCAGCAAACTAACTGTGGCAGACAAATGGGAAAATAAGCAATGAATGATTGATTAGAAACTACTTCGCCTGTTCCAAAGAAAAGCAGTAAGAATTTACCAACAAAACCCAGTGCACTCTGTCAGCGGAAGTGGTTGGTGTTGAGTGGGTTTGAAGTCTAAGACTTTTGCAGCCACCTCAGATGCTCCTCCAGCCCAGTCGTTTCAGAGATTATGGAATTTTGACAGATGTTGAGCGCATGCTAGGAGAGCAAAAGGAATTCCAAGTAACTATTTTAATGATTGGGGTAGACTCTTTAAGTTCTCAGCTCCAACTCTGGCAAGAGTAGAACCCCATTAGAAAACTCAGTCCCAACTCACTCATAGGGCTGGTGATTGAACTGTCAATAAAACAAACTCAAGCGTCCTTTGATTGGGTTATTTCCCGCTCTTATCACTGAATGAAATTCTGATCAGAGTCACAACAGGATCAGGAAAAAATGGTTATCAAAAACTGCACAAGATTTCAAACAAGACACACAGGACAACATTCCACAGCATGCACGGGCTCTTAAGGACAATTTATGCGTGTTTGGACTGCAGATAAATTTACACTGTAAATCTACACATCTGTACATGACAAGTATCTCAACATGCAGGGAGGAGGAGGGAAGTCTCTCAAGACTGGAATTACTTGACCAAAGACAGTGAGGAAGAAAGATTTTCTCGAAGATATGCTAGCTAGATAAAGCTTTGCAAACTACCATGCTGGACATATCCTTCGATTCCCTTGCTTACAGAAAAAAATGACAACCGATTTAAAGTTCAAAACTGATCAAGCATCCACTGCTGTTTGCGGAAGAGAGTTCCAAACCTTTCCCATCGTTTGTGTGGAGAAGTGCTTCCTAACATCTCTCCTTAACTTTCTCTCCCCAATACTGATATTGTGCTCCTTCATTGTAGAATCTACCAGAAATGGAAATAGCTAATCTTGCCTCTCTTTTCCCATTAATATTTTGAAGGATTTCGCTCAGATCATCCCTTAAACTTGAAATTTCTAGCGGTATCAGTCTCCATTTGTACAACAAAAGCAGAAATTTTACAATGGGTCTGACAACATCTATATGAGAGAAAGCTGAGTTAATGTTTCCAGTCCAGTGACCATTCTTCAGAGATAACCTGTCTGATCGCTCTGCATAACTTCAAATTATGCGAAAGTGGAACAGTTGATACAACACTGACATCTGAAAATGCTGCAGCAGCAGTGGAGTTGGGCATCTCTGTCAGTGGAGAATTGTACCAAGAATGCTGCTCAGTGAATTGCTATCACTGTTCTGGTGACTGGATAAGACTAACCAGTCGTGAATTGGAGATGTTATTCTTCAACAGCAAAAGGTGGAGACCATATCAGCAGCAGATTTAAACAAATTCAATTGTCATGAAGCCATTCCAGGAATGCCAGCAAAGGCAAGGGTGGTGTAGAAGACCAGGTGATCAATTGGCCGAAACATTTCTTCCATGCGAGATGATCAGTCCCTTCAGGCAACTTGTAAGCTCCTTGTTTGAAACTCTGAGCTGATGCATTCCCTGAAATGCTGCCTTATTACTGTTTGGAAGCTCCTTGGGGTGATCGGTGTGACACATTGACTCTGTTTCGCAGCTTTTTTTGCTGTTTTCCAATTTTCTGTCAATGTGCAATTTAATTACAATAACAAGCTTAATGCCAATTATCAAGGAATGTTATTGCTCAATACATCATAATGATATAAGAAAAAAACACAGAATCTGGAATTTTACAGCAATAACACTGTCTACTCAAACACGATGAGTTCTATCCCTAGATTAGAAACTATTTCAACCAATGCTGCATCACGATAGTTTATTCTAAGTGTGAAAATATTTTTCAGAACTGTTCTCCTTTACTCTTGCCTTAGACGTCAGGCCCGCTGGTCTATAGTTCCCTGTTTTGTACTTAACACCATACTAAAACAGTGACACGACGTTTTCCAACCTTCAGTCTTCTACCATTTCACTTGTGAATGTCGATGATACAAATATCTCAGTAAGGGCACAACAATCACTTCCCCAGCTTCCCACAGAGTTCTCGGGTACACCTGATCAGTACCTGGGGATTTATCCACTTTTGTATTTGTGAAGACATCCAGCACTTCCTCCTCTCAAGTGGATCTTTTTCAAGGTGTGACCATCTATTTCCCTCCATTCTATATCTTCCATGTCCTATTCCACAGTAAACACTGACGCAAAACACTCGTTTATTATTTCCTCCATCGCCAGCAACGCCACACAATGGCCGCCTTGTTGATATTTGAGGGGCCCTGTTCCAGAATATAGAACATAGAACAATGCAACGCAGAACAGGCCTTTCGGCCCTCAATGTTGCGCCGACCTATGAACTATTCTCAGCTCATCTCCCTACACTATTCCATCATCATCCATGTGCTTATCCAAGGATTGTTTCAATCTCCCTAATGTGGCTGAGTTAACTACATTGACAGGTAGGGCATTCCTTGCACTTACGACTGTCTATTTAATGAACCTGCATCTGATATCATCTTAAATCTATCAGCCTTCAATTTGTAGTTCAGTCCCCTCATACCAACTGACATCATCATCGTAGGAAAAAGGCTTTCACTGTCTACCCTATTTAACCCCCTGATCCTCTTGCATGTCTATATCAAATTCCCCTTAGCCTTCTTCTTTCCAATGAGATCAGCCCCAAATCTCTCAGGCAATATACTGGTAAATCCCCTCCACAAATTTTCCAATGCGTCCACATTACTTTTCCAAACGCACATACTCGAGATAACCATTTGCTCTGATATCTAAAATTGTCCACAAAGTCCAGACACATGCAATTTCAATCGCAATGCCACCAGCCCAGCTACAGCTTGGCATGTTGACAAATATCGTCTGGAGAACAGTACCTTCAACGACCGCACACTGTGCTCCTTGGTACTCACCGACCTTTGGAGTCATGGTGATATGCTGCTGTGCAACTGCTACGACCCTTAAGCCAAATGCATTTGAATTGTAATCTAACAGTGGGATTCTTTTCGCTCCCGAATGACATAGTTGCTTTGGTGTCAGCAACTCAGTTGCGCGTTTTGTTCAATGGCTCATGTTGCTTATGCAATCTTCGCTTGACAGCGCATTCAGCAAGTTATCACGCCTTCCTGCAGCGTTTGTCAGCGACAGATCAGCTGCTAAGATGATTGCTTCAGACAGCGCTACATCCTACATTTGAAAGTGGAAAAGATGGAAACATTTATAGGCTGAATAGCCTGTCACTATCTTCCCGGGTGCGTCAGAGGCAGGGAGCTGATCTTATAGAGGTTTTTCAATCATGAGGAGCATGAATAGGGTAAATAGACAAGTTCCTTCCGCTCAGGTAGGGCAGTGCAGAAATAAAGGGTATAGATCTGGTGTGCGAGTGTGGAAATTCGAAAGACAGAGAGGGGCAACGGCTTCACGCCGAGGGTGGTGAGTGTCTGGAATAAGTTGCCACATGAGTTGTTGGCGGCTGGTACAATTCCAATACTTTTAAGGAATCTGGACGTGTATTTGAATAGCAAGGGTTTAGAGAGACATGGGTCAAGTGCTTGCAATCGCAGCAGGATTGGTTTAGGAGATCTGTTGGACATGGACGAGTTGGATTGAAGTCTGTGTTTTCCCTGCTGTCCATATCTAATGGCTCTATGATATTGCTGCACACGTTGCTGACAGGGTGAGAGGGTTATATGAGAACTCCAATGTTGATGCATGAGAGTTGAGCCAGCGAATTCATTCCCCTGGAAGTCGTGTGAAAAGTATTGATAGAGATCCAGCAAAATAAAATGAACACATCTTTGATTTGATTTGAAACCTGAACTCTGTTTCTCGGCCGAGACTGTGCCCGCTCTGCTTCATACTGCATACATTTCATGTTTTGCATTTGGATTCTCCTTACCTCTGTTTGCCAAATCTCTCTCATGCCCCCTTTTTGCCCACCTGATTTCCTTCTTAAGTGTACTCCTATTGACTTTGTTCTCTTCCAAGGATTCATTCGATCTATCTTGTCTGTACCTGACATAAGCTACCTTGCTTTGCTAACCAAATCCACGATTTCTTTACTCATCCAGCATTCCCATCACCTACCAATCTTTCCTCCCAAACTGACACGAATATGCTGTCTCTGGACTCTCGTTATCTAATTTCTGAAGGCTTCCCATTTTCCAGCCATCCTTTCACCTGTGAATATCTGCCCCAATCAGCTTTTGAAAGTGTATGCCTAATATTATCATAATTAGCCTTCCTCCAGTTTAGAACTTCAACTTTTAGATCTGGTCTACCCTTTTCCACCACTATTTTAAAACTAATAATATTATGATTACTGGCCCCAAAGTGCTCCCCCACTGACAGCCCAGTCGCTTGCCCTGCCTTATCTCCCAACATTCGGTCAAGTTTTACACCTTCTGTAATATGTGCATCCACATAGTTAATCAGAACGTTTTCTAGTACGTACTTAATAACTTCCTCTCCATTTAAACCCTTAACACTTTGGCAGTCCCAGTCAATGGTTGGAAATCCTGTACCATAACCGTCCTATTATTCTTGCAGATAACTGACAACTCATAACAAATCTGTTTCCAAACTTACCTCTGTCTATCAGGGTCTCTGTGGTACTCAGTGCCATTATCTATATGCCAGCCTTACTTCATCAGTCTAATTTCCCATTCTGTCTCCTGTATGTATTCAAGAAGTTCCTGTATCCATAGTGTGTCTCGTCCATCACGTCATTGAAGATGGCTTGTTATCCAGGGGGACAAACGTTAATGGAGGCCTGGAGCTTTCAAAAAAATCATGCAGCGAGGTAAGATCACTCACTGTGAACAGAGCAGCGATCAATAGGAGGGCTCCAATCATCGGCTAACAAAGTGTGGCGTAGATACATTTCTGAAGGTGGAGCACAGTACGGCCACACTCCAAGCTTAATCACCATCCCGAATTTAATGTATGTTGAAGTAAGACGGCATAAGGAGTTCACAGTCATCAATCCAGTCCTGTACTGTCTCGTGAGCGTCAGTACAACACAGGTGAAAGCAGCGCTACCAAGAGACGGTGGCAATGCTTCCTGGGATCCTTGTGTTCTGTGTTCCCTCTCTGAAACTTTATCTGTGGTACATTTTGTCGACCAGTGTCTTCAATCATTCTAACTCCTATAACAGTTACCATCGTTGTAACCTTCTCGTCTCTCGCTTATTTGTCCACATATTTGAAACGTACTCCAACCCAGACGATCATCCCTTTCTCTGTAAATTGTGATTGACTCCATAGCATGTCTTGACTCTGTAGCCTTCTCTTCCAGTAACTGGAGACATGTAGCACAGAAACAGACTCTGCAATCCATCTCGTCCATGCGAACCAGGTTTCCTGAACGCATTTGCCTGCGTTTGACCCATATCTCTTCAAACCTTCTCCACTCCATGTACCTGCTCAAGTGTCTCCCCCATGTTTTAGTTGTACTTGTTTCTAACATTTCCTCTGGTCGTTCGTTCCATGTATAGAAAATAAGAATCGAACATTCAACACTGCTGTGCAATGCAGACCCTTCGGTCCTCGATGTTGTGTGAACCTGTCAAAATAATCTGAAGCCCAGTCTCCCCGACACTATTCCATTTTAATCCATATGTCTGTCCAATGACCATTTAAATATCCTTAAAATTGGCGTGTGTACCACTGTTGCAGGCAGGGCGTTCCACAACCTTACACCTCTCTGAGTAAATAAACTACCTCTGACATCTGTCCTATTTTTATCACGCCCCGAATTTAAAGCTATGTCCCCTCGTGCAAGCCATCACCATCTGAGGAAAAAGGCGCTCATCGTCCACCCTATCTAAACCTCTGATCATCTCATATGTTTCAATTAAGACTCCTCTCAACCTTCCTCTCTCTAATGACAACAGCCTGAAGTCCCTCAGCCTTCCTTCGGAAGACCTCCCTTCCATACCAGTAAACATCCCAGTAAATATCTTGTGAACCCTTTCCAAAGCATCCATATTCTTCCTACAATGTGGTGATCGGAACTATGTGCAATACTCCAACACCAGCCGCACCAGAGATTTGCACAGCTGCAGCATAACCTCATGGCTCCGATACACAATTCCTCTATTAATAAAAGCCAAAACAACGTAGGTCGTCTTAATATCTTTATCAACCTGGATGGCAACTTTCTGTGCATGGACACCGACATCTTTCTGTCTATCTGCACTACCAAGACACTTACCATTAGCCCAGTCCTCTGCATTCCTGTTACTCCTTCCAAAGTGAATCACCTCACAGTTTTCAACATTAAACTGCATTTGCCACCTCTCAGCCGAGCTCTGCAGCTTATCTATGTCCTCCTGGAACGAACAACATCCTTTGGCACTATCCATATCTCTATCGACCTTCGTGTCATCTGCAAATTCACGAAACCATCCTTCTACAACCTCATCCCAGTCATTTGTCAAAATGACAAACACCGCTGGCACCAAATGAGATCCTTGTGGTCCAACACAAGTTAATGAACTCCAGGATGAACACTTCCAATGAACCACAACCCTTAGTCTTCTTTCAGCCATCCAAGTTCTGACCTGAACCGCTAAATCACACTCAATCCCATGCCTCCATATTTTGTGCAATAGCCTACCGTAGGGAACTTTATAAAACGCCTTACTGAAATCCATGTTCATCACATCAACCGCTTTACCCTCACCCACCTGTTTCATCACCTTCTCAAAAACTCATTAAGTTTTGTGAGGCATGATTTACCCTTCACAAAACCGTGTTGACTATCCCGAATTAACATATTCTTTTCTCAATTGTTATAAATCCTATCTCTAACAACCCTATCCAACATTTTACGCACAACCGAAGTAAGGCTCATTGGCATATAATTGCTAGAGTTGTCTCAACTCCCCTTCTTGAACAAGGGAGCAATATTTGCCATCCTCCAGCTGTCTGGCACTATTCCTGTAGACAATGACAAAATAAAGATCAAAACCAAAGGCTCTGCAATCTCGTCTCTGGCTTCCCAGCGAATCATGGGATAAATCCCATCTGTGCCAGGGGCCTTACCTACTTTCACACGTTCGAGAATTTCTAGCACCACCTCGTTGTGAACCCTACTCCAATCTAGTCTGGTAGCCCGTATCTCAATTGTCACCTCAATAACATTGTCGTTTCCCATCACGAATGCTGATGAAAAATATTCACTTCCTCTGACTCCACATACACCTCCTACTACTATCCTTGATTGGACCTAATCTTACGAGAGCCATTTTTTTATATCTGATAAACCTTCTGGGTTTTCCTTGATACTATCCGCCAATGGATTCTCATGTCCACTCCTGGATCTCCTCAGCACTCGATCTAGGTCTTTCCTAGTCAACCTGTACTTCTCAAGCACCCTAACTGAGGCATCACATCTCGTCCAAACATAAGTTTTCTTCTTCCTCTTGACAAGAGATTCAACTTCTTGAGTAAACCATGGTTCCTTCACTCGACAGCCTCATCCCTGCCTTACAGTGATATACTTATCAAGGACATGCAGTGGCTGTTCCTCCAATAAGCTTCACATTTCAATTGTGCCATGCCCTAAAGTTTCCTCCCACATCCTATGCATCCTAAATCTTGCCTAATCATATCATAATAGCCTTCGTCCCAGCTATAACTCCTGCCCTGCGGTATATGCACATCCGTTTCCAGCGCTAAAATAAATATAACCGAATTGTGGGAACTGTCACTAAAGTACTTACCTACCTTCAAATTTAACAACTGGCCGGGTTCATTCCCCAGTTCCAAATTCAATGTGTCCTCGACCCTTATTTACTTGTCGACATATTGTGTCAGGAATGATGAAATACAAACAGACTGGAACTGCAACGTACCCAGAAAAACTAGGGAATGGGAAGAGATTGCAGTCGAAGCTCAGAATACAGAGGCACTGCAACCCCATACGCCCATTGATACAATTTCTCGAGATTAATTATGATGTGGTTTTGTACTATTCGGCTCTGATCTGTGAGCAGAACCAATGTTTTTTATGTCAAACATATGTAGCTTAGGGACAAAATGCCTGCTGGAAGGCAACTACAAAATCTGTTGAAATAATGCGATATAGATTCAAGTTAAAGCTGTCCTATCTCTTCATTGGACTTCTTGCATATTTTCAAAAGATGGCAGCTGATTTTGGTGATCAGGTATCGCTTACTATTTGATTAGATGAAATCGTGGAAGTGGTTTCTCTCTTCCCATTTATTTCCTCTTGTATTGGCCTTCACCAGTTAAATATCACCCCACTATTTCAATAAAAAGCCAATGCGTGTGGGATCTCCTTAGTGCTGTCCAGATGATAGCCCTCTTATGCTCACTTGCAACTTCATGCTGATATCTGCTTATCAAAATATCTGAATATATGGTCACATAACGGTATAGGAAACGAACAGGGCACAAAATAGTATGACAAACGCTTCAACTGCTGCAATCCTTTGAGGGCTAGATTTTCAAACTGTTGTTATCACCAGGGTGTTCATTGGTGCCACACTCAATATTCAGAATGACACTTAATATTTCTGCTAGTCCACAATTACTCGAAGAGAAAGTACTTTTATCAGCTTTATAAAAGAAAATTACTGCAGATGCTAGAATCTGAAACCAAAAGAGAAAATGCTGGAAAATCCCAGCAGGTCTGGCAGCATCTGTAAGGGGAAAAGAGCTGACGTTTCGAGTCTAACTGACCCTTTGTCAAAGCTTTGACAAAGGGTCAGTTAGACTCGAAACTTCTGCTCTTTTCTCTCCTGACAGATGCTGCCAGACCTGCTGAGATTTTCCAGCATTTTCCCTTTTACCAGCTTTGTTTCTTTAAATAATTGTGTGTTGTGTCGATGTGTGTGTGGTTTGTTTCTATTGATTTCTGTTCCTCAGTAGCTTGCAATTCTTGCTGTATCTGCTCAAAGGCAATGTAATGTTGCCGTTCCTCTCTCTCCACAAGGACATTGTTGCTCGTGTTCCTCTGAGATCAGTGCAAAACTCTCCAAATTAATTGTAAGCCCTACACTTTTTGGTTAAGATTCACCTGCAATCTGGGGTGATATTTAGAAAGTTGAGTATTGATGGAAAAAAAATGGAAGCCTTTACTGATCAGGATGTTTTCAACAGTAGCAACACAAAGGGAGAAAACGTTCAAACTCTCGAGGCAATGAGTGCTGATTGGTAAAAGCATAGAGATTGGATGAGAACTGCCAAGCCTTGTTGTTTGTTCTGATTCAACAAATCGACGGTTTCCATTCTTAGTTTTATTTGGCAGGACAATGCCTTGACTAATCAGTCAATCTGCCCTTTTAAAATTTAGCAACGGTAAGCTGTCAACTGTCCATCCTCATCTAACTAGTCCGTTTTCCATTGATAACATCTCCATCAATCATGGTGCACACTTTTCAACCCATCAGAACTCTTTTCTTGTGCAATGTAAAATATTGTTCCCCTTTATGTTGATATTCCTGCAGCTATCCTGATGAAAATAAGATTTTTTAAAAACTGGAACAATACATGTGCTATTTTAAAGCAGTACCCAAGATGTGGATTTGAATATGGGAACTTTTTGCAAATGGGGTATCCAAAATACAACTGATATGATTAAAACGGAATCTAGGTTAAGGACACGGAATGGATTAACCCTCTGAAAAACCTATTCTGTTCTTAGAAATCTGCTTTGACCATTGTATCAGTCTGGATGTTGGAAGAAAATTTTCGAGAATTGATCATTTATGTTAAATGCAATTTAATACATTGCTGAAACGTTGGAAATTGCACTTTATTCCATTCATAAAACGACGATATTTTGTGAAATCATGAGATATGCACAGCGCAAATTCAAGTCCCATTTAATGTTGTTTGGACAAGACTGGTAAACTTAAATTTGTTTTTATCGAGAAAGGACTGAGATCTTAACTGGTCAGAGCCATCTAATGTTTTAAATTTAAACTTATGTATATCTTCAAATTCTTCATGGTCTTGATCCACGCACTGTCTTCTACACGCGGGTTGGTGCATTTGTTCAGAATGCATACGGTGCCCTAAACGTTTATTGACAGAGTGATTGTGTTTTGGAACGACTAGGTCATGCTGAGCTTTACAAAACTCCGAGTGTTGTGTACAGCCCTGGTCACTGCAATATCGGAAGGATGCAAAAGCTTTGGAGTGGGTTCAGAAGAGATTGATTTACGAGGATGTTGTTTGTTACGGAGAGAAGTTCTGAATAGTAAAAACGCAGAAGATTGTGGCTGTTGAGGTTGATAGGGAAAGTAATTGAGACATACAAGATAATCGGAGGGTTAGATGGGGGAGAAGTGAGAGTGTTTTCCTTGGATAGTGATAGCTCGCACGATGGGCATAGCTTTAAATTGAGGGACGATAGATGTAGGACAGATGCCAGGTGTAGTTTCTTTACTGAGAGAGTCTAATGGGCGTGTAATACGCTGCCTACAACTGTGGTAAACTAGTCAAAATGATCACTGGATAGACATACGAGTGAAAAAGGAATAGTGGGGGTTTGAAGGGCTTTAAATTGGTTTCACAGATCGGAGCAACATTGAGGGCCAAAGGACTTGTACTGTACTGCAATGTTCAATGTTCTCACAGCTTACATTCCACCTTGGCAGTCTACAATCTGGAGGACTCAACAGTAATTTCTCCAATTTCAAATACCTTCCCAACCATGACCCAACTCCCTTTCCAGTCTCACGTCCTGCCGTCCATTCCACTGAACCACCCTGTCTCCCAGCTACCTACCAGATTCACTCCTCCCATCAACCGATCAAGTTGAACCTACGACGTCTGTTCACTTATTCCTACCTCATCATTCTACTGTTTTCGCCAACCGAACCACTCCTTCCCTCTTTAACTGCAGGTGCTCCTAAACCACCCGAAGTCCTGAAGAACGGTTTTACCTGAAATGTTGACTTCTCCACCTCATGTTGCTCCCTATCGTGCAGAGTCCCTCAATCCTCCTGTTTGCCAGCCATTACAAAGGAATTTAAGGAGTCCAGTGAGTCCAGCACGCTGATAAGGAGGAACCACGGGACGTCCAATACTGTCATTGAACGTCTTCCCTGCGACAAGGAGGAGGTCATTCAGCCACTTGAGACACTAACACATTAACAGAAGAGGCCATTGAGACACAATAGCAGGAGGTTGACATTGATGATACGAGATGACAATCCAATGAAACAGAGACTGCACAGGAAGACTTCTCCACATTACTCCTCCTGGCTCTGATGCTATTGGTACATACGTGTTACGTTAATATAGTTTGTGCCAAGTCACAACGAGGCATCTTTCATCTCGGAGAAGATAGGTTAGTGCTCGGTTTGGAAGTCAGAAGCGGGTGGGAATGTTTAACTCTTTCAGAGAGAGATTGTTGACAGACTTGGGAAAAAATATGAAACTCGATGCAGGGACACACAGCAATTGCGCATTGAGACGGTGGGAGACATTTAGAGCCTGAAACTCTTACTCGCACAACATTGGGCTCTACGCAGCAAATATCTTACAGTCATAGAGTCCTACAGAACGGAGACAGGTTCTTCAGCCCAAACTGGTCCTTGTCGACGAAAATGTACATCCACGCTTACCGCATTTTCCTGCCCTTGAACCCACATTTTTAACATTTCCTTTCTATTTCTTTGTTCAAATGTGAAAACGCGAATTGCGTGAAAACATGTGTTATATTTCACGCTATCAATGTTTCGTTTCTGAATTAACTCTGTTGGACCAAAGCACTTAAGTTTTAATATAAACACCTTTTATTCAGTAAAAATAATCCAGACTAAACCACGTTTTCTTCATGCTTACCGCATGGGACCATCACCAAAGAGATTATTCTGGTGAATCTACTTTACATTGACCCTCTGTGGAAAGAAGATCTTTCCTTTTAAAGATGGGAACATCTGGACACAGTGTCACAAGTATTGTCATAACAACACTTTGCTACTATAGGAAGGCATATTCACCCCTATACTTAAATAATTTTGCCACGAAGGACAACACATCATGGAATGTGCAGATTACCTGCTGCCCTTTGTGAATTCTGTCATTGAGTCATCACGAAGGCCAACCAGTTCATTTTCGCGGAGACCACGCCCGAACCTCTAACCTTCTAGTAAATACAAAATTAGGAATGATCGTATATTTTGCCAAAACATTTCTCTACCTTGCAAACAGCACTGCTTCAAGCACAACCACATGATCAGCAACAACAAAGTTGCCAATGAAGACGGTTGGAGATGCTGGCGAGAACATGGCCTCACGGTATTATTTCAAGATTATTAATCTAGGAACCCTGGTAATGTCCGAAGTCACAGATTCGAATCCCACGACAGCAAATGGTGGAATTTGGGAATGAAGAATCAAACGAAACTATGAAACCTTTGTTGACGGTCGTAAAGAAGACCTACCTGGCTGTCTAACATCGTCCATGGAAGAAGATCTACTACCTTTTCCTGGTTGGACTGACATGTGACTCCAGCAGTGTGATTGACTTTGGAATTCACGTTGAAATGGCAGGCCAGCCACTCAGTTATATTACTTCACTCCAAAGCTTCAAAGAAATGAAACCACATGTATTTAAGCACTGACTACCTACAACCCACGGACTGCAGTGTGTCAAGAAGGCAGCTCACCAACATTTTCTCAGGAACAATTGTGAAAGGAAATTAAATGCTGGCACAGCATCCCGTTAATGAACAAAAGAAAGTGATCACACTCAGGGAATAGAGGCAAAGGGACATATCTCACTTTAACAATGATTTTAATGTATAACCTACATGGGCACGATATTCTCGAAGATGGGAACAGGAGAAAAATAAATTAAATTAATCGCATTTTTCAGTTCCACTCTAACTGATTGTCAATCATCCCGGTTTTTGGATTTTCTTTAATCGCTATCTTTCTCTACCCATTCAACACGCTCCTGTTCCACTTCAGAACAGACGTCCTTGTGACCAGCATCAATCACGCTATTCCCCAGCTGCGGTCAGTCCTGATCTATGGACATCGAACTCACAGTGCAACCTGTGTTTTTTTTTCACACGAGCCTGCCAAATTTGCTTAGATTCTCTGGCACTTGCTCGTCTTTATTGTTTCCTATATTTAGCGTCATTCTTTCATTAATTCATAAGTAATGTTGTTATTATATGGGCTGCTCGGATCGCAGACGTTTGTTGACCTCACTAAATGCCATTTACTATGAAACTATTTCTTCAGATAGGTCCAGACCCAAGCATGTTTCTGTGCGTCTGCAATCAGTCTTAAGCTAGGCTAGGTAATAATGAAAGATTTATTTTCCACATGATAGAAGTGAAAAATATTGAAAATTAGAGAAAATATTGGCAGTCTTATGGTTGATATTCGTGCAATTCGATTTTATTTCCAGTTGCTGCCATTTGATGTTACGTACTCATATCATCTGCGGTAGGATTTGAAACAGAGTCCTTTGTGTAATAACCTGGGCCTGCGAATTGCATCGCCAGTGATATTATTACTTTGACACGGTGTCTCTATCATCTGTGGGAGATGTGAAAACGTATCTTTCGTGCAATAGTCTTTCGTTGAGAATGACATCTCCAGAGACGTTACTACTCTGGCACAGTGCCCGGATTAGCTGTGGGATACTATGAAACAGTTCCTTGAGTGAAATATCATTTCCCTCTGAACTGCATTTCCAGCAACATCCTGACTCCGGCAAGGTGCCCCTGTGATCTGTGGGAGAATATGAAACAGTGTCTTTACCGTAATAACCTGTTCCATGTGAATTTTGTCTCTAACGACATTAAACTCTGACACAGTTTCCTTCCTACCTGTGGAAGCAGTGAAACAGTACCTTTCTTTTAACAGCCTAGGACTCTGAAGTACATGTCCAGCGTTAATACTACTCCGATAGAGTGACACGATCATCTATGGGATGATGCAAAACACAAATTTAGTGTAATAACATTTCCCTCAAAATTACATCTCCAGCGACGTTACTACTCTAACACAGTGTCCTTGTTACTGTTGCAGGATGGTAAACAGTGTTTTTAGTGTAATAACCTGTTCCTTTGAATCACATCTCCAGCGACATTGCTACTCCGACACAATGTTCCTGTCATCTATAGGACGATGCAAATCTATATCTTTCGAGTAACAATCTGTCTGAATTATGCCTCCAGCGACATTAATACACTGACACAGTGCCTATATCGTCAGTGGGAGTATGTGAAACAGAGTCTTTCGTGGAATAACCTTTCCTTTTTAATTACGTCTCCAGTTACCTTACTACTCTCGCACAGTGACTCTATCTTCTGTGAGAGGATGTGGACCATTATTTTTAATGTAATATCCTGCACCTCTCTATCACATCTTCAACGGAATTACTACTCTCAGACAGTGTCGCTGTCATGTGTAGGTGGGTGTGGAGCCGTGAATTTCGGATCAGGGCCTTTGAAATTTGGGAATGCGACCAGTCCTATTCTCAGATGTTTGACAGGCGTGGGCGGGGTGGTGTGGGCCCTTCGCAAATATGTGATTATAAATGTCGTTTGCAATTGGAACTGATGGCAATTTTTTCCATCTTTGCCAAAGAAAGATAATGAAATTGCAAAGAAGTTCACCACAGGTGTTTGGGATTATGAAATTAATAGTGATGGAGAAACATATCAGAAACACCAACAGTAGCGAGAATGGGATAGTAGCCCAACGGCATAATCAGCAGTGCACCGAATATCCGATCGGATAATGTCGACCAAACCTAGGAAAGATAGAAAGTAGCCGCGGATAACCTGCTGTCTCTGATTGCAGCATTCCAATTTGTTATTCTCAGATCTGGATCCACTTTAGTAATTTCCCAGTTTATTGGTCTCAGATTCGGATCCGTTGTTGCAACATTGCAGTCTGCTGCTCTCAATCTTTGATCCATTGTTCCAACATACCAAGCTACTGTTCTCTGATTTTGATCTATTGCTGTAGCATTCCAGACTATCCCCAGGGTCTGACTTCTCTTCTCGCTGTATCTGTAGCTGCTGATCCCTGTCAGTGTCGGAGGTCATACATCTACTGTTACAATGGGAGAAAACATTTCAAGAACCCCCTAACTAATAGAAAAGGTAAACCCTCCAGTAAAAAAATTAGGATCCATGGAGACTGACATCAATCACAGTCACAGTGGAAACACTTCTGGTTAACTCCTTGCAACGTGGCACATGTAGTTGACAATAAGAGCTGTACTGGAATGAATGCTGAAATCGCTGTCAATTGGATAAAAATAATGACTGCAGATGCAGGAAACCAGATTCTGGATTAGTGGTGCTGGAGGTGCCCAGTAGTTCAGGCAACATTCGAGGAGCAGTAAAATCGACGTTTCGTGCAAAAGCCCTTCATCAGGAATACAGGCAGAGAGCCATAAGTGTGGAGAGATAAGTGAGAGGAGGGTGGGGGCGGGGAGAAAGTAGCATAGAGTACAATAGGTGAGTGGGGGAGGGAATGAAGGTGACAGTTCGGGTGGGGAGAGTGGAGTGGACAGTTGGAAAACAAAATAGTCAGGTAGGACAAGTCAAGACAAGTCATGGGGACAGTGCTGAGCTGGAAGTTTGGCACTGAGGTGAGGTGGGGAGGGGAAAATGAGGAAAATGTTGAAGTCCACATTGATGCGAACTCTCAAGAAGGAGGCCATCTGGAGTGTTCTATGGTGGAACTGGTCCTCCTGGAAGCAGATACGGCGGAGGCAGAGGAATTGTGAATACGGGATGAAATTTTTGCAGTAGGTGGAGTGGGAAGAGGTGTAATCCAGGGAGCTGTGGGAGTCGGTGGGTTTGTAAAAAATATCAGAATCAAGTCGGTCGTCATTAATGGAGATGGAGAGGTCGAGGAAGGGGAGGGAGGTGTCAGAGATGGTCCAGGTAACTTTAAGGTCAGGGTGGAATGTGTTGGTGAATTTGATGAATTGCTCAACCTCTTCACGAGAGGACGAGGTGGCGCCAATGCAGTCATCAATGTAGCGGAGGAGGAGGTGGGGAGTGGTGCCGGTGAAATTAGGGAAGATCGACTGTTCGACGGAGCCAACAAAGAGACAGGCATGGGTGGGGCCCTTGCGGGTGCACATGTCTACCCCTTTGGTCTGTAGGAAGTGGGACGATTCAAAGGAGAAATTGTTAAGCGTTCGGCCAAACGAATGAGAGTGTCGGTGGAAGGGTACTGTTGGGGATGTCAGGAGAGGAAGAAACGGAGGGCTTGGAGGCCCTGATCATGGCGGATGGAAGTGTAGTGGGATTGGCTATCCATGGTGAAGATGAGGCGTTGGGGGCCGTGCAAACAGAAGTCATGGAGGAGCTGGAGGGCGTGGGTGGTGTATCGAAGGTATGAGGGGAGTTCCTGGACTCGGGGAGATAGGACAGTGTCGAGGTACGTAGAAATGAATTCAGTGGGGCAGGAACATGCTGAGACAATGGGTCGGCCAGGGTGGTCAGACTTGTGGATCTTGGGAAGGAGGTAGAAACGGGCAGTGCGGGGTTCCTGGACTATGAGGTTGGAAGCTGTGGGTGGGAGATTTCCTGGGCTGATGAGGTTCTGTATGGTCTAGGAAATGATGGTTTGGTGTTGGGGATGGGGTCATTGTCGAGGGGGCCGTAGGAAGAGCTGTCCTCGAGTTGGCATTTGGTTTAAGCGGTGTAGAGGTCAGAGCGCCAGAGTAACACTGCGCCCTCTTTATCTGCTGGCTTAATGGGGAGGTCAGGATTGGAGCAGACGGATTGGAGGGCTGCGCGTTGTGAGGGTGAGAGGTTGCAGTGGGAAAAGGAGGTGGACATGTTGAGGCGGTTAATGCACCGGCGGCATTTGGAAATGAAGAGGTCGAGGGCAGGAAATAGGCCAGTGCAGGGTGTCCAGGTGGATGCAATGTGTTGGAGGTAGGCGAAGGGGTTCTCGGAAGGTGTGCGGGAGTCCTGATTGTGAAAGTAAACTCGGAGGCGGAGGCAGCGGAATAATAGTTCGACGTCACGGCGTGTAGTAAATTCATTGATGCGTGAACGGAGGGGGATGAAGGTGAGTCCTTTGCTGAGGACTGATCGTTCGCTCTCAGTGAGGGGAATGTCTGGAGGGATGATAAAAACTCGGCAGGGTTGGGAGCTGGGATCTGGTGTGAATGTGGAGCCGGGAGTGGGGACAAAGCCTGTAACTGGAGTGGGTGTGGTGATGGGGGGAATGGGGTGGATTCATAAGCTGGGGTAGTGTTCCCCTCAGGGTTCTGGGGTGGGGTTGGTGACAGTTGTATCTGTGGGGGGCGTGTCAGCAGAATGCAGGTGAGTGGCGTTGGTGGGGGCGGAAGTGGTGGTGACCACGGCAGTGGAGAGGGCAGAAGTCAATGAGTGTGTGACATCAGCGATGATGTGAGGGGCGGAAGTGATGTCAACTGTGGTGCAGGAGGAATTGTGGGCGTGGCCATGATGGGGAGGAAGTGACATCATCCATCAGCGTAGGGATGGTAGCTGCAGCAGCCGCATTGCTAATGGCGTCCGAGATCGCAATTTCCCTTGCCACATGGTTAAAGATGCCCTCCAACGCATCTCGTCCACATCCCGCACCTCCGCCCTCAGATCCCACCCCTCCAACCGTAACAAGGACAGAACGCACCTGGTGCTCACCTTCCACACTACCAAACTTCGCATAAACTAAATCATTCCCTGACACTTCTGCTACCTCCAAACAGACCCCACCACCAGGGATATATTTTCCTCCCCACCCCTTTCCGCCTTCCGCAAAGACCGTTCCCTCCGTGACTCCCTGTCAGGTCGGCACCCCCCTTCAACCCACCCTCCCATCCTGGCACCTTCCCCTGCCACCACAGGAATTGTAAAACCTGCGCCCACACCTCCTCCCTCACCTCCATCCAAAGCCCTGAAGGAGCCTTCCACATCCATCAAAGTTTTACCTGCACATCCACTAATATCATTTATTGTTTCCGTTGCTCCCGATGCGGTCTCCTCTACATTGGGGAGACTGGGCGCCTTCTAGCAGAGCGCTTTAGGAACATCTCCAGGACACCCGCACCAATCAAACACACCGCCCTGTGGCCCAACATTACAACTCTCCCTCCCACTCTGCTGAGGAAATCGAGGTCCTGGGCCTCCTTCACCGCCGCTCGCTCACCACCAGACGCCTGGAGAAGAACGCCTCATCTTCCGCCTCGGAACACTTCAACCCCAGGGCATCAATGTGGACTTTAATACTTTCCTCATTTCCCCTTCCCCACCTCACCCAGTGCCAAACTTCTAGCTCATCACTATCCCCATGACTTGTCCTGACTTGTCCTACCTGCCTATCTTCTTTTCCACCTATCCACTCCCCCCTCCCCCCGACGTATCACCTTCATCCCCTCCCCCACTCAACTATTGTACTCTATGCTACTTTCTCCCCACCCTCCTCTCACTCATCTCTCCACCCTTCAGGCTCTCTGCCTCTATTGCTGATGAAGAACTTTTTACCCGAAACGTCGATTTTACTGCTTCTCGGATGCTGCCTGAACTGCCGTGCTCTTCCATCACCACTAATCCAGATCGCTGTCAATTGGTTTCATCTTCCATTCCCATTTTCCGTCGTGACGTTAGTCGGGAGGGAGAATAATAAATGTTTCTCATCACTGGCTAGATGATTGTGCTGTTTTTTTCCGTTTTCATTGCCACAGTTGCCTGATCCCATACCACGCCCGCCACCCCCCCACCCCCCCCCCCCCCCGAAAAAATCAATCACGATGTTGCTACTGTGCTGAGCTCTCCTTCAATGGAACAGGTACCTATCAATAGATTTGCAGTGGACATATTTGTCCAGACGAGATACAGGAAGTGTGGATTTCGCTGGACATTCATCTCGGAGGCAAGTTTCTATCTTAAATAAAGCCAAATGTTGCATGCTGTAACAAAGCTGGGGTCTTTTTGAAAAGGTTATGTTATCCTTGATTTTTTTTCAGGTAGGAACTAAACGATCCAAGTTTTAAAATATTTGAATGGTAATTAGGGGTCCGTTTGTTTTTAACCAACAGATAATGCCGCAGTCAGAAGGCTTTCAACGCCTTAAGAAAGACTGAAAATTAAGGGAACATGGACACGTCTGCAGCTGGGCATTTCATTTCAGTTCGGGAGTTCTTTGAGAGAATATCACTTGAAACTGAACGGTCACGCCTCCTCCTGCGCTTCTGACAAGTGGTCTTTTTGTGTCATGTATATTTTTTGTGCAAAGGGGTTCGTTTATTGCGATTTTTGCTCGTACTTTCGAACAACGTTATTACTTCAGGGTAGTCTGTCATGTTCTAAGAGGATAGTTTGTTCGGGTATACTGTTTTCGGTTCGTTGTGTTCCATTCTGTCTCCTTCAGAATTATTTCTGTTTGTTTAAACCTCGGCAGTCTGACCAGCTAATTCACTCCAGGAGTAGACACTGTACACTTACTTTCCACAAAAAGATAAGTTACGGCAAGTGCTAGCAGCTTAAACATGTTTTCAGCCGTTGGGTCTGGTCCATAATACATTGTGGGTTCTATGCAGGATTTAGGTAGCGAATGGTAGGTGTTGGTGTCTTTTATTTCAGGTGTTCATTTGGTTGAGTAAAAATATCTTCGAACAACAATGAATATTTCAGTCAGCAAGAACGTTCTGGAAGTGGAAGCAGTGACATTGGGGTTTTCACAAAAACCTAACAAGACCAAGCTTGTGGAATTAGGAGACAAGCTGGCATTGAAGCTAATTCCTAACGTGAAGACAAATGGGAGATTCGCTGCAGTATCTCAGCTTTTAAATTTGCTGGAAATCCATCAGGATCTGTAGAGATGGCACAACCTCAAATGAAAATAGAGTAGCTTGAGCTAGCTCCAGAAATAAAACATTTTGAATTTCGATGAAAATCAGAAGAGAAAGCAAGAGAACGGTTTTAGCAGAAGAAATAGTAAAACAACAAATGGATTTAGTTGAAGAAAAAGGAAAAAAGAAAAACAGAGAGCGTTTAAGACAAAAATAAAGAGCTCAGTTATGAAACGTGAGGTGAGAACGTCCAGAAAAAATTGAGAATTTGTGTTAGGAGAACTGGACAAACTCTCATCTCCGTGAATCTAATTTGTCCTTGTAAATGATATAGCTGATTGACCAGTTGCAGTGCTGCCTACTGTGGTTGAACAGCTAGTGGAGAAGCAGGAAACTGAAGCAAGGCAGGGCACTCATTCTGAAATCTTTCCTGATTGTGTTTTAACAAGGTCACAAATTCACCATTTGAAACAGGATAGAGAAGCTTCAGATAATGAATCTGATGTCGCATCAGCAGAGACTTTGCTCAGCTATTTGAGACAAAACAGGAACAAACAGGTGACCATGTAACATTTTAACTCAACTAAACTAACTTAGTTTCATGAGAAAAATGAACATTTAAAGCACTGCTATCAAAAAACTCATACAGTGGGGCTGGGGCGGCACTGGATGTATCCCTGGGTGTTATCATTTGAAAAATCATGTCTTAATGAGGAAATGCGGACAATCACATATTTAACCTGATGACAAATGGGCATGTATTCATCACATTATCTTATGGAAGGGAGGTGCTGTGAGTGGCGCATGTGCAACCACTTGGAGGTCATTTCGGAGTTTGGAAAACAGGCTAAAGTACAAAGACAGTTTGACTGGCCTCGATTGCAGAAGGACGTAGTTGAATTTTGTCAGACATGCCATGCATGCCAGAGAATTGGAAAACCACTGACGATAATCAAACCTGCACCTTTCGTTCCGATTTCAGAATTTGAGGACCATTTTACAAGAGTCTTAATTGATTTTTTCGGTGGCCTAACTCACACGAAAAGATGGAATCACTATTTCTTAGCCATAATGCATGTATTAATTGTTTTCTAGAGGCCAACCTATTATGTACTATTACAGTTGAAAGAATTATTGACGAATTATTCAAATTTGCAATTAGAAACGGACTATCAATACAGAAACAGTCCGATCCATGTTCAGACTTCACATCCCTAGTATTCAGAGTCCTTCTTGACAGATTATGTATAAAACAACTCAAATGTACTGCATTCCATCCAGAATCTCATGGAGGGCTAGACAGGTGTCCACAAACATTAAAGACGATTTGATGCATATTGTCAAGGCTGTTCCGTGAATCGGGATAATGGAATTCCGTTTGTCCCTTTTATGATCAGAGATGCACCTAATGAATCGCCCAAATTCTGTCCAGTTGAATTAGTGTTTGAGCATGAATTGAGAGGAATTCATGCTCAAACACTAAAATTGATTAAGGAGAAATTTCGAAATCAGAATGCAGGGACCACAGAATTAGATATTGTGTCAAATTTTAGGGAGAGATTAAATAGAGCTGGGGAGTTTTCTCGACCTCATTTTAAACCATGACATCATGCAAAGAAATAGCTAACGGGCAAGAAATCAAAAATTTGAAATTTTGCTCTCAGGGTTAAGGTGATATTGTCACTTCAATGGATACGTGAACATTTAAAATTAAGTTTTTGTGTACACGTTCAATTCTAAAGGAAATTGAACAGGTGAAATTCTTGTTAGGAACTCCAGACAGAAAGAAATCTCACAGTGTGAGAATGTGAATAGGCACATACGGTATGTTGATAAGGAAGGAAAGCATTTGGAGAAGGTGTTAATGATTACAACACCGAAGGCGTTCAGTGGTTGGAGTACGAAAGTCTGTATCCGAAGTTCGTTTTACATATTTGCATATTTACAGTGAGTGAATATACGTGCTTTTAGAGTATTAACCAAACATTGGGCGGTTTTGACGAATGAAGCGTTCTTTGGATAATGATGGTCATTTTTTTAGGGTGGTGGTGGGGAGTGTCCTTTTAAAATGTAATAATGTCCTTGAAGTTTTCAGAGATTTCCAAACCAACCCAAGGATCCAGCATGTCTGAAGTTTGAGTGGATCACTGGGGCCCTTTTGTTTATACCAAACCTATAATATTTCATGCAAATGACTTAAAAATGAACTGGTACAACCAAGCGAGAGTGGCCAGCACTCTGAGTGCGCAGGTAAGTTCAGTTCGGGGTTTAGTTGAGTCAGGGTCACAGTTGAAACTGGACGCTTTTCCCCCTCCTTCTGTCCTTTTGACTTCGTCACCTGTAATTTTTTTTGCCATTTTATTCTTTGTACTCAGTGGTTTGTTTTTTTTTGGGAATGTTGTAAATAGTATGGAACAGCGTTGTTAAGTCTGTATAGCCTGTCAAGGTCGGGTAGGATAAGGTATCTGGTATTGTATTTTGTGTTCATTCCATAATTTTGTAAATAAGTTCCGATTGCTTAAAACTCGGCAGTTGGATCAGATAATTCTCTCTGGGGATATCCATGATACACTTACCTAAAACAAATGGCGAAGTTATGGTCTGAACTGTTAGGTTGAAAATGTATGCAGTGGTCGGGTCTGCTCCATATCTACGTACTATAACCATCTTTATTAAAACTCAAGGATTAATGATTCAGGAATAGAATGAATATGATATTGGCTAGCAGACAGAAAGGACTAGACACAACTTCTAATTTAACACTAAACTGTTTGGTTTTCAAAACAAAAATAAAACATTTGCAGTGAAAAAAGAAACAATTTAAAACGTATACAGACATTTCTACTATTATTATATTCCACCTTGCTTAAAAAAAGATGTCCGTTTGAAAATAATTATGAATTATGTTTTGGACTTTTTGCTTGTTTTTGCATGTTAATTAAACAAAATACAAAACAAATCTTTTATAAATAGACTATAATGAGTGTATTAACGGCAGTAAAACTATAATTAATATTTAACTATGTCTGCCATTCCACGAGCAGCTTTCAGATCTATGCTGCTCTAAGAAGTTTTTTTTTTCAAACTTTGCTTTCCAATATGAGCAACAGTGGGCATATGTTCTAATAATTTGCCTCCAATTCTGGTTATGCATGACGATATGATTTGATCTCCTGCCCTGCACCTATAACCTAGAATTAAAGAGAATCTTTATCCTCGTCACGCTGGCTCTCACAAACAAAATGCGGTACTGAAATGGCAAGGTTATGGAAACCTGAATGACAGATAAAATCGTGAGACTAGCAATGAGGCAACAGAAGCATACGTACACTCGAGGCGACTGAAGACAAACAAAGCTTTGGAAAAATATCGTGAATGTAGGACCAATCTGAAACGAATGATTTAGGGGGTCAAAAGGGGTCATGAAATCAGTTTTGCAAGCAGGGTTAAGCAAAACTTTTTCCATTTGTTTAAATTCATATATAAGGAGAAAGAGGTGAAATAGAAAAAGGGTTAGCCCACTTCAGGACAAAGGAGGAAAGTTAAGCGTGGAATCTGAGAAAACCAGTGAGATTATTAACGAATACTTCACATCTGTATTCATCGAGGAAAAGGGTATGACGGATGCTGACTGGAGGGATAGATGTTTGATTACTCTCGGTCAAAACGGAATAAGCAGGGAGGAAGTGATGCATATTCTAAAAGGCATTAAAGTGGTAAAGTCCTCAGATCTGAATGGGATCTGTCACAGTTTTCTGATGGATGCAAGAGAGGAAATAGCTGGGGTCTTACCAGATATCTTTGCAACATCCTTGAAGACGGGTGGGGATACGGAAGACTGGAAAATTGCTAATTTTGTACCCTTGTTGAAGAAAGCTAGCAGGGATAATCCAGGTAATAACAGACCAGTGATCCTGACGTCAGTGGTAGTGAAGCTGCTGGAGAAGATAGTGATGGATAGGATCTATTCCCACTTGGAATACAATGTGCTAGCTTTGACAGGCAACATGCTTTAGTGCAGGAAAAGTCATGTCTTCCCAACTTCATAGAATTCTTTAAGGAAGTGACAATGTTGATGAATGAGGGAAGCGCCCTTGATGTCATTTCCATGGGTTTCAATAAAACATTTTGATTAGGTTTCTCATGGTAGGCTGATGGAGAAGATTAAGTCGCATGGGGTCCACGGTGTACTGTTGTGGGAGAATCACTCAATATTTAAAAAAAACAGCAGACACGAGATATCCTTCAAAAATTAAACTTTAATCTTGTGAAATCAAAGCTGTGATAGCTATAAAATCGTTTCCCTGGCTGCCCACGCGCCTTTTCTTTCGCTGCACTTGAGACAGTTGTTTTTCCTGTGCTTCCCTGATAGGACCTGCGCATGCATTGCAACACTAACTTAGCGGTATAAATGCCAAATTAACATCCATGCATTTATCCCTTTGAGATTAAAATATCTCATGCAGATAAAGAATAAAAGGAAACTGGATGTGCAAAGACCAAATCCATTCGCATAGTTGCAAAACCGGTAAATACCAATTTCCAGGGAGCAGATCTCAAAGGAACCTTCCTCTGCACCTGGAAGCACAGGTCAACAACTTGTCCCACAATTACTGGCATAGAAAAAAAGACCCAAAGACCCCGCATAATCTAAATACGCGTGAAGCACATGCAAGTCAGGTGTCTCCATCGGAAGAAGACTTCAGCACTGCACCAGATTTCAGATCATAGTGGTCAAGCAGTGGGTCCACAGTGGAGCACGGGCCGGGCCAGAGTCCACTGGAACAACAGAGAATTGTCGCGCAGCAAAACACACTGAAAAGATTCAAATAGAGGTATAAGACAGCAAAAGACAACAAGCACCAGGATACCCGCAACAACCCCTGTCTTAACGAACCAAGCTCCCCATCCACTCAAAATACTATTCAACAAGACAAAAGACCCGATGGGCAGACCCGCATCCTCCTTAAGCTCCTTCCATAAATTCCACAGCCTCGCTACAGCCCGTATAAAGTATCCCTCCGGGCTATGAATGTCCCCAAAACTGTACACAGAGCGCACCTTTCTCAGCCAACAACGAATCAAAGGACTGCCTTGTCTGCCACGCCATCCGACTGCGCAGCTAATGCGGAAAGGCCATAATTAAAGCAATAAATAAATCTTGGATGATTTTAATAGATATAATTAATCCACTCAGCATTCTTGATAATACCAATGACAGGGATAAGTAACTCCCAGCCCACGGATATCTCATTCTTGGCCTTGAACACATTTGAAATACCCGGTCGCTGATCAAAACTGTCCATTGGCACTGCAGAATCAGGGACACTCTTCCGTTTCGGTCGATGCAATGTCAGCGGGGACAGAACATCAAACTAAACCCGTGGCGAGGTAACAATCTCAAGGAGAAGCATCACACGGGTGCCATGCCAAACAAAGGGAAGAGTCAGATACATCCCAAACTTCGTGACCACACAATTATCAGGTATCGGCCAAGGGAACAAACTTAGAGTTCATAATGAGCTCATCATGTATCACACGGCCACGTCAAGGTACCGCAGTCACAATACAAAACGTATACAGACAAGTACCCCCAAAGCAACTCACGGAAGCATTGATCCTGAGGTCTGGAATTCTTAATTAATCCTTCCATTTCCTCGCACAGATTTTCATCATAAGTGCACTCTTTTGGCAATTAAGGTATTAAACCATCATGTATTTATTCCCATTGTTCAGGTTTGTTTTATGATATCCTTTCTTTCTACTGGTAATTTCTTTCGCAGTATTTCAACTTTGTTCATCCTGACATATATTACAGTCCAGCTGATCTATTGCTTCTATTCTCACAATCCACTCCCGTATGCCTCTCATATCCGGCAGCAAGTCGACCATTATTGTGAATATTCCATAACTCTACAAATCACAGTCATCCCTCATCAGTTCATCAGTCCCAAAACATTCTTAGTTTCAACTAATTAATGAAGACATTCTATTTTCGTTCGTTCTACCTATACTAATCCAGGACTGCATCTGCAGATTACAGGAATCACTGATGATTCCTTGAAAAAAGTTTTTAAGGAAAACTCGATCTTGAATTCCTACAGTGCAAAACAAGATCAAAACACTCCCGCATATCGAGCTCTGGGGAACAAGACCATTTAACGAACCAGAAATTGTGGACAAAAACCAGACCACAATGGTTATACTCTAGAGTGTCTCTTTCTCAAACACACACACAGACACACAGACGCACACAAAGTCATTCTACAAGCCAGAGCTTCTCTCTCTCTTACACAGATAACGTTTCTGTCTTAGCAGATCCTTTGTTCATGTGTAAAATTACATCACTCTGATAATCATCCAGACTTTTTTTTTCAAGCAGCCAGTAGCACTTTAGAAAACCTGTCTAGTTTCTATTATTTTACTTCTAAGTCTACTACCAATCTGCCCGCTTTCAATTTCATTGAAATTCAACAGTACTAACAACAAAACAGTCCTCACCAGCTCTGACGGTTCAGTCACCTGATCTTGCTTTTTTTTCTTCTTTATTTCCCGTTACTATTTCAGGGCGGAACAAACAGAGTTTATATGCACGACATGGAATTTTGTCGCAATCTCTCTTTTCTCTACATAATCACCCCCTCCCCGCGCAGTTTTGCGGAACATCTTCAAACATTAAATTACCGTTCACCCTTTCATTCCAAGCCAAAAGTCAGCATAATACCATGTGATGGAAGGTTGTGGGTGCGCTTTCTTCATTTGGTGTCCTGACTTCGAAACCATGGAAGCCAGTTGCCATCTCACCTCCTCCTACTGCCCCCCAGCTACGGCCGCACCTTCCATCAACAAACCATGATCTCCCATACTATCCACAACCTCATCATCTCAGGGATGTCTCCTACACACCCTTTAGTCTCAGCGTCCTGAAAATCCACGGTGGTTGTTTCTATCTCTGAACCCAAATTCATAAACCTTACCGCCACTGTCGAAACACGGTTTCCGCCAACCCATGCCCAACAGATCCTACCTTTCCTTATCTTGCCAATGTCCTATCCCCCTTCTTCCAATACATCCCTACATAAATTGGAAACACACTCCACGCATTCCACCTCCTCAAGTGCTTTCGTTTCCCTGGTGCTCACAATGCCTCATCTTCACCATGGACAATCACCCCAAACTCACATGCTTTCACCGTGGTGCAAACCTCTAAAACTAACGTTTCATCCTTTCCCGCTGATCCAAGTATTATCCCTCCACCGACACACTCATTCAAGAGGCGAAAATGGTCTTCAATCTCAGCAACCTCTCCTTCGAATCCTTCCATTTATTTTCAGACCAAAACAGCAGCCATGGTCAGATTGTGAGCCAAAGGTATGCTTGCTTCTTCATCAGATATAATGGATCAACCCGCCTTCAGGAGTTAACATTCCACCATTTCTGATGTATTTCCATTCGTTACATTGATGACTCTGTGGGCTACACCTTGTGCGACCGTGAGGAAGTTTAACAGTTTATCAATGTCTCAAGCACCTTTCACGTTGACCTCAAGTTCACAGACATTCTCAGACAACTCCCTTCTCTGCCTGGACGTCTCCATTTCCATTCCTGGTAAACAACTCAATACGGACATGAGGTTCAATCCTAACCATTCCCGGAGCTAACTGTCGACAATTGTTCCCTGCCCGACTCCTGTTAAAACGCTGTTCCTTTAATTCCAAGTCCTCCGTCCCGGCCATATTTGTATCCAGCAGGAGCAGCTCCACTCCAGATCACTGCAGATCGTTTCTTTTTCAGGAGTACAACATCCCCTCCCACAGGAACAGAATTCCTTCCAGCGCATCTTCTCCACTTCCGACCCTCGCCCTTGAACGCCAACACTCCAACCATAAAAGAATAGAACCCCATTAGACCTCACCTTCCAACCCCCAAACATACAGATACAGCGCATAATCCTCTGCCACTCCCGCCACCAAAGGCAGAGTCAACCACCAGAGAAATATTTCCCTGACCACCTTTCTCAGCATTCTGCAGAGATGATTCCATGCACGACTCCCTCGTTAAATCCACGCATTCCTCCAACTCATCGTCTGTTGACGGCAGCATCCCTTTGCCGCAGCAAGAGGTATAACACCTGTGCTCATACCTGCCCCACCCCAAAATTATCCAAGGCCGTAAACGATCCTTCCCATACAGCAGAGATTTACCTGTACGTGCAAACACCTCATCTGCTCTGTCCATTTTTGGTGACATGGCTTCATCTACTTTGTGGAGACAAGGCGGCAACGCTTGGAATGCTTCAGTGAACATCTCAGAACAGATGCAACAGACAATCCCACTGTCCTGTTCCTGATCACTTCAACTTCCCTTCCCATTCCACTAAGGACATGTAAGTCCTGGACCTCCTTCTCTGCCAAATTCTTGCCAGACAACGCCAGGAGGAAGAACACCTCACCATCCGCCTTGGTACCATCGAATGGCACGCATTAACGTAGACTTCGCCAGTTTTCTTATCTCCCCTCCCTCCAACACATCCCTCATTCAAACCTTGAACGTGGTACTGCCCTCTTGACCCGTTCCACCTCTCCATGTTACTGCCCAGCTATCCACACCACCTTCTGTTCCTACCTATCACAATCACACACCCCCATCTGAATCTACCTATCGGCGACCCAGCGAACTTCACCTCAACACGACTGCATCCCATTTATCTCTCAGCTCCTTTCCCAGCCACAATCCTGATGAAGGGCTTGTGCCTGAAACGTCATTTCCGCTGCTCCTCGGATGCTGCCTGACTTGCTTTGGCTTTCAAGCACCACACTCTTCGACTCACAAAACCACGCTGACTATTTCTATTCAAACAATGTTTTAACGAACAATCAGAAATCCTAACTCTCAGAAACCTCTCCCATATTGTGCCCACCAATGATATAAGACCTACTTGTCCGTAATTTCCAGGGTTATTCCTGTTCCTCTTCTTGAGCAACGGAAGTGCATGCGCCAGCACTGTTCAATTGGACTGAAAAAGATCATAGCTGAAATAGTAATGCCTTCCCTCCCTTCTCGTGAATACCCTGGATACGACCCGTCTCCCCAAGGGATTTATGCATTATCATGTTGAAAAACTTTCCAGCGCATCCTCCTTCTTAAAATCAACCGTCCGATATTATCAGTCCCTTGCACCCCTCTTCCGACAGAATCCCGCTGGTCTCGAATCTCCAAATGCATCTCTGTCTCATGTAATTGTGTCTGCTTTCGGGGATATGAATAAAAAAAATCAAGTCGAAAGTGACTGAAGTGAACAGGCTAAATGTGCATCAAGATAAATATTTAACACATTGATTAAGTGTGCATAATATTAACTGCAAAAACAACAAAAAGAATTAAGGAAACACTGCAGAGCCGAATGTACGACACACTGAATGCCACATTCACACCGCAGGTTTCAACTAATAAATTGTCCATTCAAGGAATTCACCGCCTCATACTTGTCACTCAATAAGACAATACCCCAGCTGATGACTGTGGTGATATGGAAACTTGCTTGCACATTGAGGCTTACTCTGTCTTTGACATTGTTCCAGTGTTGTGGTCAGCATATTTGAGCCAGGAGCAAGTCTCCACTCGCTGTAAACGGTCAGAAGCTATTACTAATTTTACAATGCATTTGCATAGACACTTCAGAGTATAATTGAGCTCATTTCCGAATTGTTGCTGTGTTACAATGCAATGCAAATGTTGGCACATATACTGATGAGCTGTATCATGGCAGATCCACGTAGTGTTATCATTCGGTGATCTTAATCAGAGGGATAAAGCTCAATGCTTTCAATTCGCACATACATATCATAAACAAGTCGAGTAGCCAATGTAAGCATGAAAGATTCAGATATACTAAAGAGTAAAATAATGTATCTCCTTCCCTTTACAATTTCTTCGTCTTTGTCATTCTCTCCAGTGGTGCAGTCCTGGTGCCCATGTCATTGTGTAGTAGTGACGACGTTGCGAATGTCAGATCATTGCGCAGCAGAACAAGAGCGGATGGGAGCAATGAAACATGATAAATGTGGGCCATGACGCGTAACCAACAAGTTTGTGTTTCAAACTGCATTTCAATCCTACATCGAGCTTCTTGTGTAAACCTTCGGGGAAGAGGTTCCAAACATCCCAGTACGCTCACTGTTGTTAGAAGCAAAATCGCTGCTTTCTTTTTTTCAGTGCAGAGCGTTGTTTTCAGCTTTTCACAGCAAATGGCCAGAAAAATAAATCAGAGGAAAAATCACAGTGAACCAGTGAAACAACGGGGGCTGCAAACAAAGTGGCCATGAGAGAACAAACAGGTGTGATGAGCAGGGATGAATCTCGGAAATAAATTCTCACTCCCGTGAGAACGACCAGGCGATTGAGAAGGATGCTTTTGTAGAAAGAACAGTTGCTGCGGGGGAAAGGGTGACAACTGAAATGTGGTGAACTGAAGGAGACTGAAAAATAATCTCAGAGCTTTCTTATCATATACAAAGCCAAAGACGCAATTAACATGTCTAGACGAAATTCTGCACATTCAATGAGGAAAGTAAAATTTTGTTCTGTATTTCTGTTCAATTTGCTTTGGTGGAAATGGGAAATTACTTCTCGTTTATTTACTAACTACTGGAAATGAGGAAGAAAAGCACGAGATCCATTTGAATGACCGAAGTCATTTGCAGTGAAGTCAGGTAGAGATTAAATATTTTATAAATCATGCTATTCGACAGTATCAAAGCACACTTTCAGTGGGACAGGAAAAAGATTAAACTGAGGTTATCCGAACGAGACAAAATATACTTGGATCGTAAGCAGAGTCAAAGTCGCAATTAACATTTCTAGGATGACTTTTTTAATCGTTTTTCGCGATTTCTATTAATGACGTTGATATTTTTCTCTCTATTTCTGTCCAATTTGCTTTGATTAAAAAACAATTACTCAGTACCGTAATTTATTTTTTAAAAAATGCATGGGATCCACTTGAATTGTTGAAGTAAAATACAGTGAAGTGTACAACTGGCAAAATGTTTTGTCAATCAGATTATCCAATGGTACAAGTTCGGATTTGGCACCAGTTTAAAAGCTGGTGAAGGCTGACGGCAAAACATTCCTTTCAGCATGTTAAATAGAAGGAGAGACTGTGTTCTCCCAAGGCAGAATGCATGAGAAATGTGCGAAATGAATTAATCTTTTCTAAGACTTTTGAAACTCCGCAAAGACATGATGAATGATAGTGCGTCAGAAAGATAGTGCGTCCAAATAAACCTGTTGAATTATAACTTGGTGTTGTGTGGTTTGTAACTTTGAAACGAACATTGGGTTTCTCGAGAGAGCAACGTTATGAAATGCAAGTGAAGACAGCTTTACTGAATTAGGTAGTTCGAAATACTTGAAGCAAAAAAGGAAATGTTCTATTAATAGTTCATGCATTGAATAGTATAATATGTAGTAGGTTATCACTCACCCACAACTGCATCAGGTCAGTTAACAATGAGGCACATTGCAGGAGTCACACTTGGTCCATCCTGAACATCACCCTCCCCTGCCTTAACATCTCAGTTTCTATCTCGGGTGCAATCTTCAGGCGGATGAGTATAAGAAAACCCACAGACTCTCATCGCTACCTGACTGACAACTTTTCCCTGCCAATAACCGTCAAGCCGTCCACAGCATTCACGCAATTCTTCAGCCTATACCGAATCTGCGTGGATGAGGAGACATTCCACTCTCAAACATCATAGATGTCCTCCCATTTTGGTAAACATGTTGCACTGCCCTGTCATCCAGAGAGCACTCAATCGCACCTCCTCCATTCCCCATTGCACTGCTCTCAAAACCCCTTTGCACACAGGAAATATAATTTGAACCTTGTGCTCACCCAACAGCTGACCAGTCTCTATATTCAACCGATCATCCTTAAACCCTTCTGACAAATCTAATTAGACCACAACTCCAAGAATCGCTTGCTCTCGCCACCTCTCCTGAGTACGTCACGTATCAATGCATTCCTCAAATGTTTGGGGACATTGCCCTGTAAACACTCCTGAACCCAAAGGTACCTTCCCATACAACTGAAAGGCATGCAAAATGTATTGGCGCACCACCACGCAAATGTATTGTTCCAATCAACCAACTAGGCCGCGCCCTTGTTTTATTTCACCTGTCCTGAACACAACACACTGCCATCCTCAACCACTACCTCTCCTAATCTGTGGATCTATTTACACCCAGCCCAAAGACTGAAGGAAGGTTACACCCGAAACGTTGATATCTTCACCTCCTGATGCTACCTGACTTCCTTTGTTTTCCAAGCCTCCTGCATGTCTGCCTTGGATTTCAGCATCTGCAGTTTGTTTGTCTCTTCTGATGTCGTACGTTGGCCGACTGATTTCCACCACGAAATGAAACAAGGGAGAAAATTTGCCAATTATGCGAGTCTATTTACTCATTGCTGTAGTTCTGTTCGCCGAGCTGGAAGTTTTTGTTGCAAACGTTTCGTCCCCTGTCAAGGTGACATCCTCAATGCTTGGGAGCCTCCTGTGAAGCGCTTCTGTGGGGTTTCCACCGGTATTTATAGTGGCCTGTCCCTGCCGCTTCCGGTTGTCAGTTTCAGCTGTCCGTTGTAGTGGCTGGTATATTGGGTCCAGGTCTATGTGTTTTTTGATGGAGTTTGTGTATGAGTGCCATCCTTCTAGGAATTCCCTGGCTGTTCTTTGTTTCGCTTGCCCTATAATGGTAGTGTTGTCCCAGTCAAATTCATGTTGCTTGTCGTCTGCGTGTGTGGCTACTAAGGATAGCTGGTCGTGTCGTTTCGTGGCTAGTTGATGTTCGTGGATGCGGATCGTTAGCTGTCTTCGTGTTTGTCCTTTATAGTGTTTTGTGCAGTCCTTGCATGGGACTTTGTACACTACATTAGTTTTGCTCATGCTGGGTATTGGGTCCTTCGTTTTGGTGAGTTGTTATCTGAGAGTGGCTGTTGGTTTGTGTGCTGTTATAAGTCTTCGTGGTCGCAGTAGTCTAGCTGTCATTTCAGAGATGTCCTTGATGGATGGTAGTGTGGCTAGACCTTTGGCTTTCGGCATGTCCTCCATCTGTTGTCTTTCCCTTAGGCATCTGTTGATGAAATTGCGCGGATATCCGTTTTTTGCGAATACCTTTCATATGAAAGCAACCACCCCAATACACACAAACGAAGTTGCTTCAAGACACTATTCAAAAGGTCCACAACACACTGCAGTACACCAGAACTGCAAAAAGAGGAAGAGGAACAGCCTGTCTGGAGTTTGCACGTTCTTCCTACGTGTGAGTGTTTTTCCTCCCACATTCCGAAGACGTGCGCGTCAGGTGAATTGGCCAAACAAAATTTTCCATAATGTTCAGGGATGTGTAATTCAGGTGCATTCATGAGGCGAAATTCAGAGTAATCGGGCCGGCGGTTGGATCTGAATGGGGTACTCTTCGAAGGATCAGTGTGGAATTGTTGGGCCAAGTGGACTGTTTCCACACTGTAGGGATTCCATTTTAAAAAAAGAAAAATAAGAATTCTCCCTGTGTGTGCGGGTTTCCTCCGGGAGGTCCGGTTTCCTCCTTAATCCAACGATATGCTGGTAAGGTGAATTGGAAATGATAAATTGCACATAGTTTAAGGGTATGTATGTTAGTTCAAAAGTCAGGAGTAAAGTAGGAGTCATACAGCACGGAACTGGTTAGTCTTCGGAAGGTCGGTGTGGACGTTTTGACTAAATGGTCTCTTTCCACACTGTCGGCAATCTGTGGAGGATTAAAGTGCAGCAGTGCTTCTTTAACTAAACTAACAGTAAATGGTTCAAGAGCCGTATCAATCATTAATCGCTATGGCCTTTGATGTTAGTGATAGGTAAGCGAAGGGTGCAAACCACGTTTATTAATTCCACACGGCCGGTTTTTATAGAATTAAATTGCTTTCCAGCCCATCAGACTTGGGCTGTTTTCGGTTTCTGTGGGAAAGGCCTTTTTATGTTCAGTTTCAAATCCTGGGTTATGAAGAATTGATCCGACATTGGACACAAGTGTGGTTTAGATTTTGGAATGGTAACAGGTTTATGGAAGAGACTGTCATTCTGAAAGGAACATAGTTGTAGCAATAAGGCCAAATTGCAATATCACTCAATAAGACAGGATTCTGTCAAGAAACAAACAAAAAAATCAGCTTCTCCCGTGAATTTCTGTGCATGGTCTGTTAGTTTCACAGCTTCTTCCATCAATCTCAATACATTTTCATCTCTTTCTATCCCTGTAATTTACTCTCCATCCCTCGCTGTCACTCTCTCTCAGGCACTCACAATTGCCGTTTTGCATCTGCATCTCAACTCTGTAAAACAGTCTCCTCTCAAACCAGCAGTTGCTTCTTCCTGTGTCTTTCTTCACTCTGTCTGTGTGATTTCTTCATCCTTTGATCTCTCCTAATCTGTTAAAGATCATGCTCGCTCCACCAGATCCAGACCTGTACTGACTTCTTCCTGATCAATTTCTGTGCCTGCATGTGCTCGACGTTATTTTCTTTCTAACTTACATTAATCTCTCATCTTTTTTTCATCTTACAGGAAATCTTGCGTCAATCTGTTTTAGGCTTAGTTATGCACAATATTATACAACATCAGACAGATAACCAATATTGTTAAACCCAAATACACATAAGCCCCTGATTCGGATGAGACGATTTCCAGCTTCCTCTGCGTAATTTTGGGACGAGAAAGCACAGATCTCTTCGTGAAAGTATTTATATTAAACGATTTTTCTTGTCACAGTGTCTCAGTGGTTAACACAGCAGCGTCACTGTGCCAGACATCCTCAGGCGACCAGGCGAAGTTGGTACATTTTCCCTGTGTCTGCATGGATTTCCTTTGTGAGCTCCGATTTCCTCTCTCAGTGCAAGGACGTGCACAGAACGTGGATTACACTTGGTAAATAGCCCATAATATCCAGGGATGTGCAGTGTCAGCCATGTGCAATCTGTGTTACAGGTTTTGGGTAGCTAGGTTGGATGTTCTTTGAAGGATTGGTGTGGATTCTGTGGACCGAATGGCCTGCTTCCACACGAAAGATATTTGATCATTCTTATTCTGATCGCCAGGCTCACAAGTAAAAAGTAGAAAGAATTTATGACTCCCCGCTCCCTGACACTTGACCAGAAGCCATTTCTAAACACAAACACTCAAGGCAAATCACATTTTGTTAACCCTTTGAAGATACAACCAAAAATACATAAGTTGATCATTTTTCCCTTAGAGCCTCCTTTGCTATTCGATAATTTCATAACTCACACACGTTTATCCTCATCTCGACCTTCCTGAATATTTCTGAATATCTCTGCTTTGGTGAGTGCATTCTAACTCACCAATTATTGCATGTTCTATTTCTTGGATAAGCAGCTGTTTTAATTAGATTGGAAGTGATAGTTTAACAAGATCATCTGAACTGATCAATTCAAGTGGGACCTGGAATGCTATTGAAATACATCCTCACTAACATGGCTGTGCATCTCATCATTGATATTCGCTGCACATACTTGACCAAAAACATTACATCAGCTGCAATGATACTGTTTTCAAAAACATGTTATAACTGCTCAAGAAATAAAAACACAAATTGATAACAAAACTTCCCGACCAAAGCACACATAGCGGAGTTCGTTAAGGAGTGATCCCTCAACAACGATGAGTAACTTCATGGTACCAACTTATCTCAATGACGTTTCTGATAAAGAGTCACTGGACTCGATACGTTGCCTCTGCTTTGTCTCCACAGATGGTGCCAGAATTGCCGAGTTTCTCTAACAGATTTTGTTTTTTTTTTATATTTTACAGAAAGTACACATCTTTTGTACTTCTTTTAAAAATGTTACTGTTGTAGTTGCCAAATGTAGAGAAGTCACTCACAGAGTGAGACCGATTCCATTGTCTTCCTGCATTTTCTCATTCTGATTTTCAATCTTTCCTCTGATCCATATTTGATTAAATTGAAACTTCAGAATCTAGTCCAGTGATAGGTGTGGGAAGTATAAGGAACTGGACAAGCCCCGTACAAAACTTATCAAGAAGATACCCTAGACCTTGACCTGTATTGATTTAAAGGCATGCAAAAAGTGTCGTGTTTCAGATGTGTATGATTTCTTCAAGCTACTTGGCTTTAAGCAAAATACACATTATTCTTTTAAAAAAGTTAACATATAACAAAGAATGTAAAATTAGTATCATTTCAAATCCATTAAAAGGTTGACCAAACGTACATTTTCTTCAACAACAAATCCTCAACTGTTAAACTGGAGCAGCATCACCAAAAACCATGAGTTCTGATGAAGTGTAACTGGACACGCAACTTTAACTCTGGTTACTCTCCAGAGATGCTGCCAAACCTGCAGTGTTTTCCAGCATTTGTTGTTTTTGTTCCCATAAGCACAGATTCTTCTTTTGAACCGGTTATCTTCAGTCATGGAGAAAGGAAAAAATGCAAAAAAGAAAAACTCTACAACAGCAGAGAGAGTACGCCGGGTTTTTTTTTCAGCAAAACGGACAGATCTGTGTCTATCTGCTTCAATCTTTATCCAATACCCACCCTAACTTAAACTGCTGGGACAACTAAAAACCTGTGTCCCGGTGAGCCTGAGTGCACCCACATGTGTTGCTATTGTTTAATTCAACAAAACACAACAATTCCAGGAGCGCAATGCTGTTTGGGCACTGTTTCTGAAGCAGACATTGCAACAACATTTTGACAAAATAATTTTCGCAAGTGAACCAGTACATACTGGTGCATTGGTGGTTCAGTGGTAGAATTCTCGCCTGCCACGCGGGAGGCCCGGGTTGGATTACCGGCCAATGCATTGTCGCCCCTTTAATTTCGTGGGCGGCATGGTGGCACAGTGGCACAGTGGTTAGCACTGCTGCCTCACAGCGCCAGAGACCCGGGTTCAATTCCTGCCTCAGGCGACTGACTGTGTGGAGTTTGCACGTTCTCCCCGTGTCTGCGTGGGTTTCCTCCGAGTGCTCCGGTTTCCTCCCACACTCCAAAGGATGTGCAGGTCAGGTGAATTGGCTATACTAAATTGCCCGTATTGTTAGGTAAGGGGTAAATGTAGGGGTATGGGTGGGTTACGCTTCGGCGGGTCGGTATGGACTTGTTGGGCCGAAGGGCCTGTTTCCACACTGTAAGTCATATAATCTAATCTAATCAATACTGATTAGATTAGATCCCCGACCGTATGGAAACAGGACCTTCGGTCCAACTAGTCCACACCAATCTTCCAAATAATAACCCACACAGACCCATTCCTGTACCATACACCTGACAAACGCACCGAACACGGTGATCAATTTAGCAAGGCCAACTCACCTGACCACAACATCTTTGGACTGTCGGAGGAACTGAAATACTCAGGGAAACCCCAGCAGACACGGAGAGAATGTGCCATCTCCACAAAGACAGTGCCCGAGGATGGAATCCAACTATCAGCAAAGCATAATCAGCAAAACGTACTAGTTGGAATGTTTCCTCAATAATGCTCAAGACGTCTGAAGGCATCCCTGGCAAAGTAGCTGTCGTCTTTGGCAAAACTTAGAATTCCCCTTCCTCGAACACCAGCGCACAAGTCGCAGCCGTGTATAAGTTAGAGAATAATCAATATTGTTCAGACAGCGCCTTCCAAACTCATACTCCATTGTCTACAAGAGAAACGACAGTAGATACTTCAGAACATTATCATCAGGATCCGCACTAAGCCTTACATCAATCACATTTGCCGAAACAAATCTGATCCATAACCATCACTGAATGGGGCGATGCTATGGCTTTGACAGGTGCATTTTATACTGTCTTTTTTCTGAAAGAAATGGAAGTTGAGACAGAATTGGCGAGACCACTACCAGAAACCTACAAAATCAAAACGTTTATGAAGCCTTGTATTTATTTTGATGCAAAAGAAGAAGCCAGATTTGTGACGTATCCCTCAAAATCACAGTTTTAGTTCCAGATTACTGTCGCTGTTGTGGTTGTGCAAGCGACGAATCTCTCTCTCTCTCTCCCTTTCACTCTCTCGCTCCCTCTGTCTGTCTCTCCCCCAACCCACATCTCTCTCTGTCTTACTGTTTGTTCCACTTAAAAGTTGAGTTCCTCTTCCTGCTGCTACAATTGCAAGTGAGGCAATCAATGCAACTGAATTAGCTTTTTTTCCACGTGTGAGGCTTATGACGTATTTCGATGTTTGAATAGCTAATGGTAATTGTTTTGTAGGGATTAAAACAAGGTCAGCCATGTGAACTTCGTAGAGGATGATTTACTATGATTCATTCAGAGATTATTGGCTGGCAGGTCCAATTAAAGTGTCGAGATTCTTTCCTCTCTGAGAGCTGGCTCTGAGGAAGACGAACTTATGTCAAGTGTTGCGCACTTGTCATGAGGATTGTCTGAGTAATAGGATACTGACCTCTATGGAGTAATTTCAGTGTACGGAAAAGTGAAAAAGAAGTGTGATTGAAACATTGGCACGCAACTGTACACCTTGAGTTGGATTTAAACATTTCAGGCATCCAGCCAATATTTGGAAAACTGAACACATTAGGTCCAAAAGTTAAAAAATTGGCCAAGCATGTCTAAAAATAGGTTCCTGTTTCTGGCATAGTTTTGCTAGTTTGAAAGTTATCCTGAGTTTGGAAGACGCTCTGTCATTTTAAATCTTACCTTTCTATATCTGCTCTCAATGACTCTCAGAGATATATTGTCAAACAATAACACATTTTAAGATGAATACAAGTTTGTCCATTCCACATGGGAAACACAATGGCAGCTTTTCCAAGAATGAGTGGCTGTGGGGGTGGGGGAGGTCAGAACGCATTTGATATGATCGCAGTAACATCTCCCATGAAAATTTTCGCCTTGTCCTCAAGATTTCATGACTGGTTAGAAACTTAATACACTTGCTGAATATACTTTTGCAAACAGACGACCTTGCACATGGGTAGTGGTCATCGAAACATCTCTTAGCAGTTCTGTTCGACAATTTGCTCAATTTTCTGTTCCTCATGCGACTGACTTAACGCTGGGTGAGCGGTTTCTTCCAGCAGTGCCTTACTAGGCCATTCAAATTGAGCGCTGTTGCATTGCTCATGTCCACAGGTGGACCCAAACCACCGCAGCTAACGCCAGCTGCACTGCTCCAGCAAACAGCCTCACTCAGAAACAGACTTGCAAGCAACGATTCTCGTCATTTCAGCTCCAGCTGGACTTAGAACAAAGGTAATGGCCTCGATTTCTCCAGATATTCGGACAGACTTTTTCTAAACAGCAGTGAACTGCTAAACTCACATTATAAATAGGCCTTGTTAATCACAGTCCTCATTAAACCAGAGGATTATAAATTGGAACTCTTCAGAGCTGCTTCCAGCGTTTTATAAAGCGAAATGTCCAGTTTCCTATGTAATCCTGTCTTTTTGCTTTCGCGTGGCCCATTCTGACCAGGTTTGCTCACACGGTGCACACTGCCATTCTAGCTAAACAGTCCTTGTATATGCCTGGGTGAATAAACACACCGCCCCACGACCCCAATGATCTCAGTCCCTGCCCAGTTGTGATGCCTCCAGTGTGGATTGATTCCTCTACTGCAAGAAATGGTGTCCACTCCACTCCTTCTCCCTCGAGCGCCATCTCTTTGGCCATATAATTGCCCGATATACCTTTCTGTTTCTACACTAATGGACAGGTGGCACTGCACATCATTCTAAGATCACTCCATTTGAGATCACACTGTTGAGTTTGCTTCTCAACACGATGCTGTCTGCCCCTACGTCCTCACCCCTATTTTGCACACATAGTGTTGGTGCCAATGTGCCCGACGACGATTGAATATTCGCCCTCTGCTCACTCCTCAATCTGTCAGAATATCATGTAACCACTCTGAGAGATCCTTTCATCAAACAACGAGAAAACCGCACATCATTTTGCACTGTGGTAGGAAAGTTATGAAACTCCTTCTCCTCCCCTTATAATTGGTTCACGACTGTATTTCCCACACATTTTTCCATTTCCCCGTGGAGTGCAGCCAAGAGGTTTCAAGCAAATGTCTGTTACTACCGCCTTCATCCCGAAAGCCCACTCGTCACCCATAAAAATATAATTGGTTTCTCTGTTTCTCTGGTGAATGTCCATAGTGGGATAGTGTTCCTACCGAGTCCCCTCACTCTGTCAAGAGGAGAACTATCTTCCTTGCTACCCTTGAATTCCTATCCTTCTGTGTATCCCCATAGCCTCATCCCCAAAACCTAAGCTGGACTAAGCAGGATCTGAGAGTACGAATGATGCTTGTGAAAGAGGCCACGTACACGAGAGGAATAAATTAGCAGCACATAGCTGAGGGACCTTCAGTGATGAAACCCTCACTTAAACATGACTGGAAGAAATAACAACAAACTAACACACAGAGTTAAAATATTCATTATGAAACATACGACAGTTTGGACAATGGCAAAGATCCCGAGCAGAGCTATGGATGATCATGGATTCACATCCACTGTAGCTGAAAATATAACACAGTAATGGGATCAGAGACACACTTCAGTTTTCGTGCCTTCCACTTTTCTATAAAATGAGATGATAAAATAAATGTGTTGAGAGACATTCAGAAGAAACATATACATCTCTTCGTTTGAGTTCCAACCATCCAAATGTTAAAAATCTTTCCAAACTCCAGCACTGTCAGTTCAGGATGGGAATTTACAAAATGGTTTGAGGAGTCAAGTATTTTAATGATAAGGTTATGTTGGCGAGAGGTTTTAAGAGATGCGATAGATGTATGCAATTTAAGATGTCTTTTCACCAGCCAATTTTGTTTTCCAAAGATCATTTAGAAGCAGAAGCTTGAAATGCAGGAAAGAGAAAATTAGGAATAAATATAATCCACATTCTGTAACAATTGGATTCAATGGCTGGGTAACTACCCAGCATTCCACGCCTTGAGACTGTACTCATTGCAGGAGCGGGAGGGGCATTCGCATGCTGGCTTCACCTCCGTGGTAAATGGGAGAGATGCACTTTTCCAGACGTTAACGCTGTAGAGCCTGGAGAGAGGGATTCAGGCCGAGAGCGTTTAAAAACGCTTCCTGTGAAAATCGAGCAGCTTGTAAAATAAATAGAGGGTAAATGTTTCACAGTTCCAAGGTAAACAGCTGCCATTCTGGCTAAGGTTCTGAACGCATGGGTGGGCGGAGCGGTGACGTCCTCGTCAAGGTTTGTAACTGAGGGTGATTGATGCAAATATTGAAAATTAGAGACTAAAACAGAATGGGATGGAGGACGTCAGCGGGTCTGGCAGTATACATGGACAGAGAAACATAGTTAACAATTCCAGTCTTGTGTTCCTTTTCTTCAGAATCCATTTCCTTGGTGGTACGCTATCCTGGCTGATAGCCTTTTTAGCAGCATAACATACCGGTGTATTTGTCAAAAATACCACAGTCTGCTTTAAACTCTGGATTTTTCTGCAGGTGACATTTTTAACCAACCTGTTCATCCGTGTCATGACACACTTGTGAAGCCGGTGGTGCTTGAGAATCCACACCTTCTTTGTCAGAGTGGAGTTACAAAAGGTCGAGAGTGTGGTGCTGGAAAAGCAGAGCAGGTCATGCAGCATTCGAGGAGCAGGAGAGTCGACGTTTCCCGCATCCGAACTTCATAAGCAATAAGGGTTCATGGCCGAAACGTCATTCTCCTGCTCCGCGGATGCTGCCTGACATCCCACGCTTTTCCAGCGTCAACCTCTCTCCTCTGATTTCCAACATTTGCAGTCCACACTTTCCCTTTGGCCTTCCTTTGGGTCGGGGTCTTGGCCCAACCATCTTCACCTGCTTTGTCAATGATTTTCCCCTCAGGGTGGGAATGTTGGTTGACGGCTTGACAACATTCAGCATCATTTTCAACTGCTCAGATACTGAAGTCGCGCATATGCATATGTTCAGGTTGTACGTTTGCTAGCTGAGCTGGTAGATTTGCCCGAATTGAGAACAACTTTTCAGCCGGAATCTCAACATGCGCTAAAAAAACTTCCCAAAAACCGTATATTAATTTGTAACAACACCTACATATCTTACAAAATCTGCACAAGAGGCAAGTAACAGACATATCACATATATGCCTGGCAATGTCCATCTTCATCAAGATACAATCTGAGTTTCCCGTTTTGACATTCAACAACAAATTTATTCTGGAATCCTCCATGATCAAGATTCTGGGGTCTACTGTTGAATAGAAAACTTCCAGATAGATTCCATATATCCTGTCACGGTCCTGTCTGCAGCTGAACCCCTCTCAGACATGTGGATCCGACTCCCACCCCACTGCCAAACTAGTTTAAACCCATCCGAATCGTACGAGCAAATCTCCCACCCATGACATTTGTACCCCTAAAGTTCAGGTGCAACCCGTCCTTCATGTACAGGTCCCACCTTCCCCAGAATATATCCCAATGGTCCAGGTATCTGAAGCCGTCCCTCCTGCACCAGCCTCGCAGCCACGTGTTAAGTTCCATTCGCTGACTGTTCCTCATCTCACTATCTCGTGGCAGGAGTAGGAAACCTAAGAACACTACTCTCCTCCTCCTGCTCTTCGGCTTCCAACCTACCTCTCTGTAGTCACTTTTCAGATCCTCAGTCCCTGTCCTGTCGATATCATTGGTGCCAATATGTTCGATTATTTCTGGATGCTCACGCTCCAACTTCAGAATCTTGCAAACTCGATTGGTGACATCCCGGACCGTGGCACCAGGGAGGGAACATGCCTTCCAGGATTCCCTTTCCTGACCACAATATCTCCTGTCAATCCGCCAAACTATTGAATTCCCTACCTCTAGCGCTTTTCTATTCCCCCGCTTCCCTTCTGAGCCACAGTACCAGAGACCTGACAACTATGGCTTTCCTCTGGAAGGCTGTTCCCACCAGCAGTGTACAAAACGACGTACATTTTTCTGAGGGGATTGACCACAGGGAATCCCTGCTTTGACCGTCTGTTCCCTTTACTCCACCGTATAGTAACCCAGCTGTCCTTATCCTGTGTCTGGGGAGTGACCACCTCCTTGTACATCTTCTCAATTCCCCCCTCAGCCTCCCGGATGATCCGTAGTTCATCCACCTCCAGCTCCAGTTCCTTAATTCGGTTTTCAACGAGCGAGAGTTGGCTGCACCTCCCGCAGATATAATCGACGGGAACATGTGGAGAGTCTCTCACCTGCCACAGTCTGGAGGAGGAACATGCAACTGCCCTGACATCCATAACCCGCTAGTGTGAAAATCCGCACAGATCTAAACAAAGGAAGAGAAGAGGAAAAAAAACCAGAAACCTGAAAACTTCTTTAGTTTACAGAATCTTCGTCAGGTTCGAGGAGGTATGTAGGAGGGCGGCCTGACGGTGAAAGACCTCGGGTTTAGATGTCACACACTTAACTACTTCCCAGAATTCATTCGCACCTCCCTCACACCTCTCGGCAAATGGAGGCCCCGATGCCTGAACTCAGGTTCTTAAAATGTTAGACTCATCTTCCCAAAGTCCTTCGCTTCTCCCTCGCACCTCTCGGCAAATGGAGGCCTCGACGCCTGATCTAAGGTTTTTAAAACGGTCGATTCACCTTCCCAGAAGTCCTTTGCTCCTCCCTTGCAACTCTCGGCAAATGGTAATCCCGATTCCTGATCAAAGGTTTTCATAACGTTCGACTCACCTTCCCAGAAGTCCTTCGCACCTTCCTCGCACCTGTCGTCAAATAGAGGCCCCGACGCCTAACCTAAGGTTTTTAAACCGTTACACTCAACTTCGCAGAGGTCTTTCACTCCTCCCTTGCAACTCTCGGCAAATGCAGGCCCCGGTGCCTGATCTAAGGTTTTTAAACCGTTAGACTCACCTTCCCAAAATTCCTTCACTCCTCCATCGCACCTCTCGGCAAATGGAGACCCGTCGCCTGAACTAAGGTTTTTAAACGTTTAGACTCACCTTCACAGAAGTCTTTCGCTCCTCCCTCGCACCTCTCGGCAAATGGAGGTCCCGACGCCTGAACGAAGGTTTCCAAAAGGTCAGATTCATCGTCCCAGCAGTCCTTCGCAACTGCCTCACACCTCTGGTCAAATGGAGGCCCCGACACCTGATCTAAGGATTTTTAACCGTTCAACTCACCTTCCCAGAAGTCCTTCGCTCCTCCCTCGCACCTCTCGGCAAAAACCGAGATTGAAAGAAATGAACTTGAGTGAGTCAAATCAAGCATGATATACTGATCCAAGATCCAACGGATCATTAAATTCAGCAGGCCATGAAGGCTATATATTTATCTGGTATGTCTGTGGGAAAAGATTTCAAATGACAGTGTGATTGTAAAACGCCAACACACACACACACACACACACACACACACACACACACATATGCAAATACAGACACACACACACATATGCAAATACAGACACACACATGCAAACACACACACACTCACACACTGTACATTGTGAGTGTTCCAGTGCAATGACTGTAGAAATTATTTCACATAATCCAATTAACATTCTTTAAAAGATCTGAAGAGAAGCCATACCTTTTTTGTGTTTCAGGGGAAGGATTCAACAGATCATCGGACTGAGAGATATAGAAGGAGATCAGCAAAATGGAAATTTATGGATTGTGGGAAGCATTCCAGCTTCTCAGAGCAGTTGGAAGCTCAGTGACACAGACATTCTGAGGCTAGTCTGTTGACGTGCTCCATGTGTGGAAAGGGATTTGGTCTGCCATTCAGCCTCACGTGACATCTGTGGGCTTAAATTGACAAGAGACCTTTCCTCTGGTTGTGGGGAAAAATCTTGAAGATTTTCCCAGATCTGAAATTCAGAGGTCTGTATTCAACATCAAGTTATTCCCATGGGCGAGAACTCGTCAGCTGTTCCATGAGTGGGCAAATGTTCGCTAGGGGATCCAGCCTAATGTCGCACATATGTCTTCGTCACTGGGAGAGAAGCTTTTCCGCTCCGTTTGGGCAGTGATAACCTCCACAATCCATTCTAATGTCAACCAGCCGAATTGAAATTGGAGCGTGTATATGCTTCTGCTCTGTGCTTAAGAAGAGGTGTATTAAATCAGTAAAGTTTCAGATGCACAAACTTGATAAACACTGGATGGAGACCATACACCTCCACTGAGTGTTGGAAGAGATTCACGTGGTAATCTGTACTCAGTGAGCAGAGATTATTCACATTAGTGATAATCACTTGCCCCTTGTGTGAAAAGGCATTCACTTGGTTCTCCAGTTTCAACAGATATGGGCTTGTTCATACCATTGCGACAAAAAAAGTAAATGCTCTGACTGTGAGAAGAGCTTCAGGAGTAACAATGCTTTGATGATACAACAGTAAACGCTTTGTGGGTAGAGGCCGTTCACCTACACTATGTGTAGCAATGGATTCAATAATTCATCCGCACATGTGACACACCAGTAAGGAGGTATTCGTTTAGCTCAGTTGGCTGGGTTGCTTGTTTGTAAAGTAATCAGATGCAGACAGCATGGGTCCCGTTCCCATCAACGCGTTGAGAATACCATAAGCAACTGTCCTCTCAACCTCTTCCGTTGCTGGAGTCTCGGAGCCCACTGGTTAAATCACCACCAGTCACTTCTGTCTCTAATGAAGAGAGCAGCTCCTATGGTCTGCATATCGACGGTGGCACAAGCATTCCACTGAGGTCAAATATGATTGTATCTTGCTGTTATTGCATCCAGAAATGAACTGTGTTCAATCTATCAGCTGGCGTTTACTTCATTGGATGTGAATAGTCTCTTTAATTGAACTGGGTTTTAATTGCTCAAGTATCAGTCACATCAAATATACAGTTTTCCCCAATTTCTCTCCATTGAGAGGAATCTGTTGAATATGCATTTGCACTCTGTTCTTTGGCATTTTCTTCGTTGTTCAAGCTTGATGTGTATTAAAAATTTCATTGATACATTCAGAATTACTGACTGCGTTTTACTGCAATGGAAGTCCTTGAGAAGTGTAATCACTGCTTGAGGAGATGCAGTAGGTAAATTGTGTCGCTACACAGTGGGAAGTCAGTCTCACAGTGAGAGCACGTGAATGGTTTCTCATCAATGTGAACACGTTGATGGGAGTTCAGTTCCTGGGAACATAAAACACTTCCCATTCTCTGGACATTTAAACCGTTTCTTTTCACTTGTAACCCATTGGTGTATTAGCAGAATGGAAGATTTAAGTGCATCCTTTCACAGAAATTCTACATTTAAATACTTCCTTGTCAATGTTAATTCGCTGGTGTCACCGCAAGTGTGTTAATGGAGTGTGAATTGTATTTCAGCAGGTTGCTGAAATCAAGTAATTTCTTCCCCGGCACAACAGACAAATGGTCTCTTCTCTTTGTGAAACTGTTGGTGTCTCAGCTGACCGAATGCTCGACTGAGTCCTTCCCCATACGTAGAGCAGGTGTACGGTCTCTCTTCAGTGAGTTCCCAGATGAAAACTGAGATCAGATGACGGGCTGACCACATTTCCACTGTGAGAATACTTGAATGATTTCTCATCGGTATGAACACATTGGTGATACCTCAGTTTTGGAGAACTTTTTTTGAAAGCATTTCCCACATTCTGAACAATTAAACTGTCTCTCCTCAGTGTGAATGTATGAGTGCAGCAGCAGGTTAGATAACTGCACAAATCGCTTCCCACACTCAGAACAGGTGACATGCTTTTCCCCAGTATAGCCGGATGAATTGTCATGGTAGGCGAATAATTGAATACTTTCCACAGTCAGCACATTTCCAAAGGTTCTATTCAGCGTCCCTCCATTTATATCTTGGCAGTCCAGATGATTGGCTGAAGCCCCGCCCATAGACAGCACACGTGAATGGCTTCACTCGACCCGCAATGTTGTTTTCTCCTTCATTTTCAAAGGCCAACTAGTTCGGGCTACTTTAAACTGAACAACTTCATCAGATACTGATGTGATGTGTCGTTTCAGTTTCCAATGATAATCCTCATCTTTAATAATTCTGAAATAAAAACAGAAATAGCTTAGTAAGAGCTCGCTTTAAAAAAAAACACCAAAGCATTTATTGTCATTCTTCTTTCGGATGTGTACATTCAAGACAGGGTCAGCATGCATTGCTCATTCCTAATTTGACCGGACAAGGTGATGATGAGCAGCCTTCTGGAACCCTTGTTGTCCATGGGCTATCAGTACATCCACATTGTAAGGGAAGGAAATCCAGAATGTTGACGAAGTGACAGGGGAGGAAGGGCAAAATATTTCCAGGTCAGTATGGTAACTGGTTTTTTGGGTTGTCCTACCCACCTGGCGTCCTTTACCTTTGAGATGGACGTGATTGTGAATGTGAAAGGTACGGTTTAAGGAGACGTGGTGAATTTCTGCACTTAATCTTGTGGATGGTACAACCTGCATGTCTGAGTGTTTGGTGGTGGAGGAAGTGGATCTGTGTCGATGTTGTGTCATTCATGCGGTGCTGATCAATTTGGCTGTTCTGTTCTGTTCTGGGTGGTGTTGGGCGATGCATTACTGTTGGAACAGCACTGAGGAGTCCTCAAGGAGGTTCTGACTGAAATGTATCTTCCGACTTGGATGCTGCCTTATCTGCTGTGCTTCTCCTGTAACATGCTTTTCAATACTGCACTCATTCAGGCAAATAAGGAGCATTCCGTTATGTTTCTTAATTCTGGCTTGTAAAGGAATAAAGGACAGGTGGGGAAAGAACCCAAAGAAGGAGAAGAACAGTTGGACAATGGAGTGGATAACAATCTGGCTAGGGGAGTGAAAATCGGTTAATGAAGATATTTAGTTGCTATTCGTAGGTGGTGTGTAATGGCAGGCAATCTGATAGATAGGCATCAAGGAATAAAGAATTGCATTACTTGCGAAAGAAATCCCGGATTCTGATTGATCTTGCGCCATAAAAGGCTGGTTAAATTAATTTTGGTCCTTCATGCCAAAGTCAGGCATCAAGCGCCTAACCACTCTCATCCCAATTTCCAGAACTTGTTCTGTAGCTTTATGCGCTGTGGTGCTTCAAGTGATCATCGATTTCTTTTTGCAATTCCACCAGCTCCAGCAAAATGCCATCACCACACACATATTCCTCTCACCTCCCTTCTCTGCCTTCCGCATGTAACCTTCCATCTGGGACACACTGGTGCATTCTGCCTTCACTCCCAACACCTCCCCACCTGACACTGCGGAATCTTCCCCTGCAATTGCTGAAGATGTGAAACATGCCGTCATGAAATATCAGTAATAGGAGCAGCTGTAAGCCCTCCAGCCCTTCGAGTCTGTTCCGCCAAGCAATACGTTCATGGCTGATCATTTCGTGCGCTCAGATCCATTTACCCGTCCTCTCCCTGTAACCCTTACTTCCTTTATTGTTATAAAATAAGATCATGGTATTAAAAACGTTTACTGAAGTGGTGTCAAGTTCTTCACTGGGCAAAGAATTCTAATTTTGAAAGTGAAGACTACACATGTTGGAGATTAGAGGTAAGAGTGTGATGCTGCAAATCGCGTAGCAGGTGAGAAAGCATCTGATGAGCAGTAAAATTGATCTTTCATGCAAAAATCCTTCATCAAGAAACGAGGATTCCAAAGAGTAACAATCCTTTGATTAAAAAGTTCCTTATCAATTCTGTGCTGAACCTGCTCCGTCTAATCTTGAGGCTGTGCCCTCTTTTCCAAATTTCACCCGCCAGTGGAAACATCCTTTCTCCTTCTATCTTACATATTCCCTTCAAAATTGTACATATTTCTATAAGGTCTCTCCTAATTCTTCTTAATTTCAATGAATATAATCCCAATCTACTCAGTCTCTCCTCATAACCCTATCCCCTCATCTCTGGCATTATCCCAGTCTACCCCATCTGCACACCTTCCAGTGCCAATCCATCCTTTCTCCACTCATGAGACCAAACCTGCTCACAGTACTCTAGGAATGTCCTCAACAGCACCCTGTAGAGCGGCAACATAACCTCTCTTCTTTTAACCTCACCCCCTTTAGTAATGAAAGACAATATCCCATTTGCCTACCTAATTACTTGTTGTACCTGCAGACCCGACCTTTGTGATTCATGCACAAGGACACCCACGTCCCCATGTACAGCAGCATGCTTCAACATTTTAGTCGACAAGTAATAACCCTTTCTCCTGTAACCTCTAACAAAATGGATGACTTCACATTTCATCTGCCGAACCTTTGCCCACTTAGTCAATGTAACTATTTTCCTCTTCAAAGTTTCACATTCCTCTGCACACTGTCCTCTGCCATTCATTTTCGCGTCATCTGTAAATTTGGACGTGCTACACATTGTCCCCAACTACAAATTATCTATATAAATTGTAAATAATTGCAGTTCCAAAACCCATTACTGAGTCACACATTTATCGCCACTTTTTGCTTCCTGTTAGTTAACCATTCCTCGACCACTAACACCATGCATCCTTACCTTATGCATCAGCCTCTTGTGCGCACCTTGAACAAGGTCTTTTAAATCCAGGTGCACTACATTCACTGAGTCCCCGTTGTCCACCATACTAGTCATGTCTTCATAGAATACCAATATATTTGCAAATCATTACGTGCCCTACATGAATCCGTGCTGTGTCTGATCAATCTCTATCGCAGTGACCTCGTATTCCTTCCGTGATAGTAGACTCAAGCACCTTCTCTCCTACAGAAGTTTAGCTAGCGGGTCTAAAAGCTCCTCTCTTGTCTTCCTTCCTTTTTTTAAACAGTGGCGCCAGATTTATTGTTTTCCAATCTGCTCGAATTGCCCCAGTGTCCAGCGAATTTGCAAGATTACCGCCAGTACACCTGTTATTTCCCCCGCCAACTCTTTTAGCACCTTGGGATGCCTTCCATCAGGGATAGGAGACTGTCTATCCTTAGCTGCATTAGTTTGCCCAAAACTAGCTTTTACGAAATAAGGATTGTTTCCAGGTCCTCACCGACATCCATCTCTTTTCAATTACTGGCATGTATTAGTGTCTTCCACAGTGAAGAACGATACAAAGTAACTGTTCAATGCCTCAGCCATTTCATCACATCCCATAACTAAACGCCTAAAGGACAAACGTTTACTTTAACCACTCTTTTTCTCTTTTTTTGTCGAATCTTCTGCTAAACGTCCCTATAATCGGTGCGAGTATTTTTTTCTCATGTTCTGTCTTACGGTTATTTTCAGCACTGTTGTGGCATTCTGTTGACCGAGAAAGTTTTCCAAATCTTACAGTTTCATGCTGATTTAACCACTTTGTATGCCTTCTCCTTGAATTTGATAGTCTCCCTTATTTCTTGAGACAACCGTGCCAGATTACACCTTTTCTTACTGTCCTTCCTTTACATTGGAATAAAACTTTGCTCATCATTTTGAAAAATATAATTGGAAGCTCTGCTCATCAGCTGACCCACTTTTTTTTTGTCTTGAGTCTATTTAAGCCAGGCTCTCCTCGTTCTATTGTAGAGCCCCTTGTACATGCACAGGAATCTGGCATTGGTTTTTAACTTCACACTCTCCATCTGCATTCTCAATACAACCATACTGTGATCGCTCCTTCCAAGCAGATCCTTAACGATTAGGTATTTGATTATTCCTGTCTCACTACAGAGGACCAGATTGACAATAGTTGCTACCTCGCCGTTTCATTGACATATTGTTCAGGAAAACCATCACGATTAAATCCAACAACGTCCTCCTCAAGGCAACACAGATTGGGCTAGTTCGACCAATCTACATGTCGATTAAAATCCCCAAAGTTAATAACCGGCCCATTCTGACCAGCATTACTTATTTCTTTAATATATTCACCTCCCCAATGTAATCGTTTATTTGGTGGTCTACAGACTCCACCTATCAGTGAAAGTTTATTCTTAGAATGTATAATTTCCAACAAAATGGATTCAAACCCATTCTCTATCGAACCTATACCATCTCACAGTACCACGTTGAAGTTGTCTTTGAATATCAGACCCTCCTGTCTGTCCTTCAGAAAAGTCTGAAAACCCCGGATAATTAACTCCCAGTCATGACCACCCCGTAACCATGTCTCCGTAATGGCTACTAAAACATATTAATTCATAATGATTTGTGTCATGAAATCGTCAACCTTGTTCCAATTGCTACAATCATTTGGTAAAATGTCTTCATGCAAGCTGTCTTAGCTTCATGATTTCCAACATCTCTCATAACATCTCCTGAATAATCCTTCCTTTTAAAATCTTGTTTCTCCTCAACTGTCCATTTACGTCCTCCCTCCTCAGTATCCAAGGGCCCAAACACATCTTCCAGGTGAAGAAACACTTTGCCTGCACTTCGCACAAAACTGTCTCCTACATTCACTTCTCGCTATGTTGTCTCCACTATCGTGGGAAATGAAGTGTGGACTGAGTGACTGCTTTTCAGAAAATCCAAGTTCTATCTTCAGGAAAGACCCTAAACTACCACTTCCCCGCCCCATTAGCGGACCAGCCCGTTCCTTGGCCAAAATCTCTGTCTCAGGCTTACTGCAGTTTTGCGGAGATGTTCAGTATATGCGTGAAGAACAACATCCCATTTTCCATTTGGGGATGCTGCAGCCCTCCAGACACCATCAATTTCAATACCTTTACGTCCTGAACTCATTCATCTCCTTGCCCTCCACCTCAGACATCACTCCTTGCCATCACATATGCAGCCATTACACACTATCTATGTTTCGTCACGAACAGTCTCCATAAAAAGCTACTCACCCTCTCAGCTTGATCATTATCCATTAGTTTTCCCAATTCATCTTCTCTCTCTTTGAGTTCTATACTAACCTACCGTTTACTTCTTACCCCAACCCCATCACCCTATCTTTGCAGATAGGTCAACATTTCTTAGGTACCATCAGTTCAGAGGAAGGGTCACTGGACCGGAACTGCTAACTCTTATTTCTCTTCTCAGATGCTGCCAAACCTGCTTAGCTGTTCCAGCACATTCTGCTTTTGAACCGGTTCCTTGGCGCACATCTCTGTCTCAGGCCAACGACACGGTGAATGTTCGAGGAACAAACGTCGTGCGTGTGCCCTTTTGGTAGCCTGAGATCGTCCGTGCTCAATGATCCTCTACACTGAAGACAGTACTCTGTTCCTTTTCAAAACTTATCTTGTCGATTCTTCCTATTGCAATGTGAGCCATAGGCATCAACGTCTTAGGCCTATTAATGCAGCAATCATTTGTATGGGATTTGTCACCCAGTTCTATTTTGAATGCGATCAACAACAGAAAGAGAGAGAGAGAAAAGAACTCATGCCAAATCTGAACAGACTGGAGTTTATGCAGGAGGTGGAACTCAGTGACTTATTTTTCAGATAGATAACACTAAACCCCTTTCTACTGTGACAATGTGCCATTGGTTATCAAAGCTAAAGGATTTATAGGCGCAAAGGCTGAAACAGTTTTTTCCACTTTTAATACCTGAATGATCTCCCTCCAGTATGATAGTACAGTTGTGTCAGCAAATGGGATAACTGAGTGAATCACCTTACATATGCAGCCGGGGAACAGTCCTTGTGTGGTAATATATGGGTACAGAATGCAAGGACGAGGGACTGAGAGTTTTCTGAGCCGTTTCACATCGCGACTGAGACGGTATTGGAGGTTTTGACAGGCTAAAATTGGGCAAAGGCGAGATGGTAATGGGGTTGTGTCTCACGTTGCTTTGTGAGACGAGAGAGAAAATTACACGTGTTCTGACCAATGTTTTACATTCCTTTTTGGACTCTTGGGAGTGGTTAGAGGATTTCAGGACTACTAACGTGGTTCCAGTTTCAATAAGGCTGGCGAAGATAATGCAGCAAGTTACAGAGCAGTGAGTCGAACATCACACGTAGGGAAACTTTTGGAGAAGCCTCTTAACGAGAGAATTAATTGCAACTTCTTCAGAGAAAGTTTGACCAGCGAGAATCAGCATGGTTTTGTCAGAGGAATTCATGCCTGACAGATCAGGTTTATTTTTTTTTTAGGAAGTGATCAGATGTGTAAACGAGGATAGTTAAATTGATTTAGTTTATGAGGATTTAGAAAGCCTTTGACAAGTTCCCACAACGGAGACTGGTAACAGGGTTATTATAAAAGGGATACAGCGTCACGTGGTAAGTTGGATCCAAACTTATTTGGGTGGTTGGAGACAAAGGAAGATGCTGTTTCTGAGACGGGGAACTGGTATTCAGTGGTGTACCGCAAGGATCAATGTTGTGTCCCTTAATGTTTGTGATTGCACATAAACAATACAGAAATAATGTTGGGGAAATGATAAGAAATTTTGAGGAGGATATGAAGATTGGCAAAGTGGTTAACAGTGAGGAAGAAGGTCTTAGATTCCAGGATTTCAGAGGTGAATTTGTCAAATGGGCAGATAGGGGGAGCTGAAAATAACAATAAAAACATCAGGCGATGAATTTTGTAAGTAACACGTCATGGAAGTACTCAAAGAACGGTAGGGCACTGGGAAACCCAAAGGAACAGAGTGACTTTGCATGTTGGTCCACAGATTTGTGAAGGCAGCACAATATAGTAGTTAAGAAGACAAGCACGACTTTATAAGTCAAGACAAAGATTATGAGAGCAGGAAAATAGGTGTCACATGTAGAAAAGTTTGTGAAGAAAGCATTTGGCACGCTTGCCTTCATTAGTCAGAACATTGATTATTGAAGTTCACGTCATGTTCTGGCTGTACAGAACATTAGTGGAGCCCCATTTAGAATACTGCTGACAATCCTGATAACCTTCAACAGGAAATATATTCTAAAACTTGACAGAGTGCAGAAAAGATTTAAAAGGATGTTACAGTGCCGAGACAGCTTGAGTTGTCAGGAGAGAGTGTTTCAGCAGGGGCTTTTCCCAGCAGTGTACCAGGATGGTGTGTAAACTTCTAGACGTTTATAACATCATGATTGGGGTTGGATCAGTGAATTGCCTAGGCCTTGTTTTTACCCAGAATGGTGGAATTCAAAACGAGAGGGCACAAGTTTAATGCGTTTCACACGGACACACTAAACAACGGACAAAGTGTGATAGAGAGATATTTGGATTTCCAAAAGACATCATCTCAGCTTAGTCTTCGATTTAAAAAAAAAATCGGCATGCATTTGGGAAAATCGTTTGAAAGGTAAACCGTGAAGAGAACGTTAAGGATATAAAAAATGAGTGATGGGGAGATGAGGACGTTTGTGAGCAAAATATTGACCAATGCAGTATGAAGTGGAGAATGAGATGTTCGCAGGAACATTCAATAAATTAGATATTACAGGACTCTGAAATACACAGGGACTTGGCTGTCCAGTTTTGTGAATCACATTAACAAGATCTGCCGGGGGAGCAACTGATTAGGAACGCAATAAGTCTTTTTATTCATTTGTTCAGCAATGACTGTGCCAACATTTATTTCCCCACTCCTATCCGTACTTGAGACGGTGAGAGCCTTATCGAAACACTGCATTTCATGATGTCTTTTTTTTTTTGGAGAAACGAAGTGTTGCAGTTATCAAATTGCAGCCTTCTCTTTTCCTGTTCACAGTTTAATGTTCAAATATTCAGTTGATATCAGAGAATGCAGAGTTTCTCCAGCAATTATGCTTGTGTTTTAGATTTCCTGCATCCACAGTTTATCTTTATTTAGTAATTTGAATGATCTGCGTTTTATGAGGAATGGAATGTTGCAAGCTGTCAAACATGTGATAGAAGATTCAAACTGAATGCTGGCAAGTTCATCATCAATTTTCCGAAGCACATTAGCTGAGGTGGGAACAGAGTCAAAAAGTGTGGTGCTGGTCAAGCAGCATCCGGGGACCAGGAAATTCGATGTTTCGCGTACAAGATGTTCATCAGGAATGCTTGAATCGTCGATTCCCCGCTCCTCAGATGTTACATGACAGGCTGTGATTTCCAAGTGCTACACTTATTGACTTTGATCTCCAGCATCTAAAGTTATCACTTTCTGCTAATGTGCGGTACAGTCAGGTACTGTTCCTGAGATGTAATAACGTAGTCGTGATGACAGAGTGAATTTGTAGTTGAAAACGCATCTGTGAATCAATATTATTCTCCCGCTCTCACTCTGCCAAGGACAGGCTGTTTCGATGGAGCTTGTTGTTACAGCCAGTCAATTTGACAGTTGTGCATTTGGCAGGTCGCGAAAACGTGAATTCCCAACGCGTTGTCTCGACTCGAATACAATACTGTGACGTTCGGTCTTGGGTCTGCCACGGTCTAAATTTGAAAGTGGTTTTGCTTGTTTGCATGTGCATAGTCGGTGTAGTGTATATTTGTGACTGAGAGTGTAACCAGTTTTATTTTCTGATGGGTTTTAAAAATGAAGCGATCAACAGAATATTGATTTTAATTTTTATTTGATAATGTAAATCTGAACCAAAGACATGAATTGTTGAAGAAGCTCAGCAGGCCTGACAGAATCTGTGGAGAAAAACTGAGTTAAAGTTTTAGATCGACAGAAACCCGTTACTTATACATTTCTACATTATAATGCTGGGAAAATTATCAGTCTTATCCATTGAATCAGGATTTTTATCAAAATATCTCAATGACAGACAACCGTCACCTTTACAAATTCAAAAGGACTTTATTGACTATAATGCTGTTTCCGTTGCTCTCAGCTGGTGAAAGGCTGTGCTTAAATCATTGCCTTCTTTCGTTTCCTTTCTCTCAGTTTGCAGCAATTTCGAATGGAAAATTGGTCATTTCAGTGTCTTACTCTGCATGTGTCTCCATACGTCTCTCTTTGTCTCTGCGCATCCATCTCACCCTCTTCTTGTTACACATTCTACGACACTCTGCCTGTTCATACAGCTCTTCACCTATTTCGGCTCTATGAAAAGTCTGACATTTCGAGAAAATTTGAGTGTGCAGCTGCTGAGAGGCTTTTTGCCCACTGACTGAAGTGCGTTGAACTGGGCTCACATTCTCTGGATAATGTGTCTGTCACTTCAAACCAGGCAAGGCGACACTTCTTCCTCAAACAATTATGACTGTTTCGAATTCAAAATAGAATTCCTCATCCACCAGGAAAAAAAGCAATTACATTACAAATAAAGAAGCACAACGATGTATATATTTTTGGTTTAAATGTATGAACGGTGACATCAGAGAATGAGAGTGATCACCTGGTGGTATCTCTGCCATTGCCACAAAATTCCCCGGCAAATCTGCAGCGTCTCCTCCCTTTTATCCGGGGGAATAAAAGAGGAGGAGAAGCAGAAGTGCTTGTGGAAGAATGGAGAGAAACCACAGACATAAGTAAATTTCGGAATATATAAAAAAAATGGCATTCATTGTTGGAACGTAACCTGGATCACCAAATCTTAACAGGGTGAAAGTTCAAGACGCTGAGTTACTTTCGCAAAGACTTGAAACACCAAGCCCAAATATGAACGGAACAAGTAGGCACTGCTGGGAGTTGAACCCAGGATCTCCTGGTTTACTAGACAAGCGCTTTAACCAACTATGCCACGGCGCCACAGTAAAGTGGCACTTACTCATCCATATGTGGAGTTGCTTAACCACTTCCTCACAGTACTTGGACATGTGTTTTCGGATCAATGTTGCTCTCAGAGAATTGCAATCAATCCTCGAATTTTCAAATACAAACAGTTTACAGTTGAAAATTCTGTACTGAATAGGCACAGAAAAATATCATCTCTTCTTGCATTCATTTAAAACTGGTATTTTCACCTGGTTAAAGTGACAGGAGAAAGAGGATGTCCTCATTCTATCGGGGCCCATGAACCACGTTAATACACACAGAGGGGACATCACATCAAGAGGAACAAGGTCATTGTGGTGAATTGACTAGGTGTAATGTGTAAGTAAGTATAAACATTTGGCAGTAAAAGCTGACGCAATGGCACCGACATTGAGTTTTGCAACCATCTGTTCCGCGCTCACTTCCTGCATTATGCCTCCCAGGCATCATTGTCTATCACTTTATTTCACTGTCTTCGTCCACATCTCAACTTATTCCAGACGATTGCAGATGTCTGATAGGAACCTTTAAATTTTCGAAACGGATTCCTGGATTATAGTCAATGGGAAAGGATTCAATGCATATCTAGAATTACCACAGTGATGGAGGGGATGAATTATTTTCCTCAAGCTTTCAACTCCTCAGCACAGACATGATACCGCTCGAGGGAAATTTCCAGGATTTACATTCAGCGACACTGAAGGATCAGCGAGATACATCCAACTCGGAAAGGTGATATGATTGGAGGGGGATTAGTGGTGGTCGTTTCCCGTGTATCTGCTGCCTTTGTCATTATATACGGATGGAAGCAATTACTGACCGATTATGGCAGGATCTGGATGTGTGCTCTGCATGCAAGCAAGAATTTGTTTTCATTCTCGTAATTCACAAAAAGAGAAATAAATCTTCATTACGTGAGTGGGAATTATATCCAGGTCTGTGCGATGCAAACTCGGACTACTGAACAGGGACCTCCTGTGATGCTGACTGTAAAACTTACAACCTAACGTGTAGACACTCTTGTGTCTGTCGTTGACTCCATAACAAACTTCAGCTGCAAAGTTGCTCACTCCAAGTTTCGAAAAGGTTCATATTATCACACTGGATTTCAATGTGAAGAAAGCGGAGCTGCGATAATCTGATGTTGTTCAGCAGATATACTGCAGGAAGTCACAGAACAGGCTGGTGGTAACAGGGCCTCATTTTGACGCGCTGCTCTCCGGTGAGCGGGCAGCACAAATAAGGGTGTCGTGACACTCGTCTAATTCCAGATCCTGGGCTACAAATGACCAGAGTTTTCTCGCTGAACTTGCTCCGGGTCTTGAAAGGAAGAGGCCATGACTCAGATTATGTAAGTAAATTTCACTGGAGTGGATCATGTAATCGCGTAGTGACTGTGAAGACAGCAATGGAAAGGTCCAGCAGACATGCAGGCAACACTGAAGGAGGCACGTGAAGACGAATGTGTACAATTTGACAGTGAAAGGCACTGCTTCACAAAGTGTGACGTATTTAATTAAAGCAGTGACGTTAGTTATCTTTACTGGTTCTTCACCTTGGTGATCTTGTATCCCCCGGATATAAATGTCTCCATTTCATATGGAAAAGATGAGAGGATTTCGACGGTGGATCGGCTCTGTGGTTTAATGGATAACATGTCTGAATTTGAATCGGTCTATTGTAGTTTTGAGTCTACTTAGCTCAATTGCAGTATGCTGCTATGTTGAAGTCAATCATAACTGGTTTTATAAATACATTAAGGGCAAAGAGGAGTCTGCGAAGAGTACTGGGACACCATAAAAATCAATAAGCTCGTCTCTGTTGGTGCTGCTCGAGATGGTGGAGATATGAAACCTGTGCTTTGTATGGACGTTTACTGTGGGGAAGGACATAGTACATAGAACATAGAAGAATACAGCGCTGAACAGGCCCTTCGGCCCTCAATGTTGCGCTGACCTTTGAACTAATCTCAGCTCATTCCCTTGCAAAATACTATCATCATCCATGTGCTTCGGCAAGGATTGTTTAAATCTCCATAATCTGGCTGAGTTAACTTCACTGGCAGGCAGAGAATCCCGCGCCCTTACCACTGTCTCAGTAAAGAACCTGCCTCTGACATCTGTCTCAAATCTAACACATCACAATTTGTAGTTAAGTACTTTCGTACAAGCTGACGTCATCATCCTAGGAAAATGACTTTCATGTCTACCCATCTAATCCTCTGATCATCTTGTTTGTCTCTATCAAATCCCGTCTGAGCCTTTTTCTTTCCGATGAGAACAGACCCAAGTTTCTCAGCCTTTACTCATTAGGCCTTCCCTCCAGACCAGGCATCATGCTGGCTCACTGGTTAGCACTGATGCCTCATAGCGCCAAGGACCCGGTTACAATTCCAGACTCGGGCAACTGTCTGTGTGGCGTTTGCACCTTCTCCCTGTGTCTGCGTGGGTTTGCTCCGGTTTCCTCCCACAGTCCCAAAATATGCAATTCAGATGAATTGGCAATGCTCAATTGCCCGTATTGCCAGGTGTATTATCTGGGGAAAATATAGGAAAATATCGGTCTGCGCTGGTTTATGTTGGGAGGGCCGATGTGGACTTGTTGGGCCGAAAGGTCTGTTTCCACACTGTCGGCAATCTAATCTAAATCTCCTCTGCACTTTTTTCCAATGCTTTCACATTCATCCCGACATACATCCGCACGAGCGTTTTGTATATTTGCAGCATGATATTGTGGCTCCGGAACTCAATCCCTCGATAAATGAAATTTAACACACCGTATGCCTTCTTAACAGCACTCTCAACCTGGGTGGCAGCTTTCAAGGATCTATGCACATGGACTGCAAGATCCCTCTTCACATCCACACTGCCAACAATCTTTCCATTGACCCAATAGTCTGTCTTCCTGTTATTCTTCCCAAAGTGCATCACCTCAGATTTAGCTGCATTGAAGTCCATTTGCCAGCTCTCAACCCAATTCTGCAGTCTATCCAAGTCGCCCTGCAACCTGTAACATATTTCCAAACTGTCTACTACTCCACCGACTTCAGTGTCATCTGGAAATTGACTCATACATACACTTATGATGCGTCTAAGTTATTTATAAAAATAACAAACAGCAGTGGTACCAGAACAGATTCTTGTGACACACCACGAGTAACTGGACTTCAGGTTGTAAATTTTCTATCAATCACCACTCGCTGCCTTCTTTCATGAAGCCAGTTTCTAATCCAAATGGCTAAATCACCCTCAATCCCATGCCTCTGCATTTTCTCAAACAGCCTATCACATGGAACCTTAACAGAGGATTTACTGAAATCCATGTATACCACGTCAACTGCTCTACCCTCATCTACATACTTCGTCACATTATCAAAAAAAAACTCAATGAGGTTTGTGAGACAATACCTGCCCTTGACGAAACCATGTTGACTATCTGAAATCAAATTATTGCTTTCCAGATGATTATACATCTTGACTTTTATAATCTTTTCCAAAACCTTTCATACATCAGAAATATGGCTCATTGATATATAATTACCTGGGTCATCTCTGCTGTCCTTCTGGAACAAAGGCACAACATTTGCGATCCTCTAGTCCTCTGATACTAAACCTATAGACAATGACGACTCAAATATAAATGCCAAATGCTCTGCTATCTCCTCCCGAGGTTCCCAGAAAATCCTCGGACAAATCCCAACCAACACAGGGGACTGGTCCACTTTCACTCCTTCTGAAATTGATAACACCTCTTCATAACTAACATCGATCCTTTCTATTCTAATATCGCTTATCTCATTCTTCTCCCTCACATTATTCTCCTTTACCTGAGTGGAAAACGATGAGAAATGTTCGTTTAGTACTTCTCCCATCTCCACAGGGTCCCCACTCAACATCCCACTTCTGTCTTTGACTGGCCCTATTTCTACCCTCGTCATCATTTTAATCCTCACATACCTACAGAAAGCTTTAGGTTTCTCCTTTATTCTATTTGCTGATGACTGCTCGTGTCCTTTCTTTGCTCTTCTGAACATTCTGTTTAAATCCTTCCAAGCTAATCGGTAACACTCCATAGCATCATCTGAACCACCTTGTCTCTCAACACATAAGCCTTAATCTTCTTCTTAACAAGAGATGCAATTTCTGTAATAAACCATGGTTTCCTTACCTTTTCAATTCTCCCCTGCCTGACCGAGACATACCTATCGAAGAAACGCAATATCTGTTCCTTAAACCAGCTCCACGTTTCCATTGTCTGCATCCCTCGCATTTTGCTACCCTGTTCTATGCATCTTAACTTTACCTAATCACATTATAATTGCCCTTGCCCCATCGATAACGTTTCACCTGTGGCATGAAAGATGTAGTCTGTGGGGAAATAGATGTTGTTGTCTTGAAAACAAAAACCGTGTTACAGAGGAGCAAGTGCCGGATGTATTGGACCGGATAAAAGTTAATAAATCACCGTGACGTGATCAGGTTACACCACAGAACTCGGTGAAAAGTGAGGCAAGTGATTTCTGCGTAACTTGTTGAAAATTGTGTCATCGATAATCACAGGTGAGGTGCCATAAGACTAGGCTGGCTAACATGATACCACTAATTAAGAAGGGAGGTAAGGAAAGGCTAGGCAACTATAGACCTGTGAGTCTGACGTCGGCGGTTGGTAAGTTGTGGAGGGAATCCTGAGAGACATGATTTAATGTATTTTGAAAGGCAAGATTTTTTATGGATAGTCAGCAATGGCGTGCTGTGTGGGAAATTTTGTCTCGTTAAATTGAATTAATTATTTCTTGAAGAATTAACAAAGATAATTGATGAGGGCAGAGTGGTAACGGGATCTATGTGTCCTTCAGTAAGGGAGGTCGACAATATTCCACATGGGAGACTAGTTAGCAAGTTGAGGAGATCCAACCATTTGGATTCAGAACTTGCTCGAAGGTCGAAGACAGAGGGTGGTGGTGGAGGGTTGCTTTTTAGACTGGAGGCCTGTGACCAGTGGAGTGCCACAATGATCAGTGCTGTGTCCTCAACCTTTTGTCATTGATATAAATGATTCGGACGCGAACATAAGAGGTACAGTTAGTAAGTTTGCAGATGACACCAAAATTGGAGGTGCAGTGGACAGCGAACAGGGTTACCTCAGATTATAGCAGGATCTGACCAGATGTACCAATGGGCTGACAAGTGGCAGATGGAATTTAATTCAGAAAAATGCGTGGTCCTGTATTTTGGGAAAGCAAATCTTAGCAGGACTTATACACTTAATGGTAAGGTCAAAGGGACAATTGCTGATCAAAGAGACCTTGGATTGCCGCGTCATAGCTCCTTTAAAGTGGAGTGACAGGTAGATTGGATAGTGAAAAAGGCGTTTGGTATGCTTTCCTTTATTGAGTACATTGAGTATAGGAGTCGGGAGGTTATGTTGCGGCTGTACAAGACATTCGTTAGGCCACTGTTGGAACATTGCGTGCAATTCTGGTCTCCTTGCTATCGGAAAGATGTTGTGAAACTTGAAAGGGATCAGAAAAGATTTACAAGGATGTTGCCACGGTTGGAGGATTTGAGCAATAGGGAAACGTTGAAAAGGCTGGGGCTGTTTTCCCTGGAGCGTCGGAGGCTGAGGGGTGACCTTCTAGAGGTGTGCAAAATTATGAGTGGCATGGATAGGATAAATAGACAAAGCCTTTTCCCTGAGATCGGGGAGTCCAGAACTAGAGGGCAAAGGTTTAGAGTGAGAGGGCACAGATATAAAAGAGACAGAAGGAGCAACCTTTTCACGCAGAGGGTGGTACGTCTATGGAATGAGCTGCCAGAGGATGTGGTCGAGGCTGATACAATTGCAACATTTACGAGGCATTTGGATGGGTATATGAATAGGAAGGATTTGGAGGGATATGGGTTGGGTGCTGGCAGGTGCGACAAGATTGGGTTGGGATATCCGGTCGCCAAGGACAGGTTGGATGGAAGGGTGTGTTTCCATGTTGTACATCTCTATAACTCGATTAGTCTATGCTGTGCCCAGACCCGACTATGCAAACGCTCTTCTCCTGGTCGTCAAACATTCTGAACTTTCGGATAGTTATTGTCTTATTGTCGTCAGCAAAACTGCAGTTGCCTGTTTCCGAGATCACATATTTTCCAATGCACATGGCTAATACAAATCCAATTAGCCTAAGTGTTTACTGCAATGGTAATCAGATCTGGCTGTATGTGTGTGTGTGTGTATGTGTATATATATATATATATATATATATGTTTTCAAACATAGAAACACATACAGAATGCAGCGATTTCATTTCTATATTAAACAAGAATGTATATTTTTCAGAGGATAGTATATCAGCTGCAGATAAACAATAACTAACGAAAACATATCATTGGAATGCTGACAACTTTAATCCTCTCCTGCAACTTCCACCACAAACTCTCAGAGGCAGTGACAAAAAAAAAAAATATGATGTCGTTGTTGCACATGAAGCATGGGAAGGCAGTTCAGTAGTCCCTGCCCATAGGAATCACTGAGATTGTTCTGTTAATTTTTCAGGATATTCTGCAGTAATTGGTTGTGTCAGCTTTGTTTTGCTTGACACTGCGCCGACAACGTGGAAAACACGTTTCCTGCTGAACAAACCAAACACCCAGGAAACTGGTCTCGCCTCAGAATTTATCGTAGCATTAGTGACAAAGAACTACTAAATTCCAGTATATTTTAAAAACTCAATTTATTCTTTAACTCTAAAAGTGAACATTTAGCAAAACGATTTACAACTTTAAGTCCAGTTTCTCTTAACTAATTGTTATCGGCCTTCAACTGTACAGCAACATACTTTCCCAATAACCATGAATTAAAACTACATCAACTTAATTTCAAAACCACACAACGGCTTTCAGTTTCCATCTCCCTCCTACTGTAGGTCTCCCTGGGTCATCTTCGATATTTTCGTGCAAGGATGTTTCGTATGAAAAAGGAACTTCGACCGGGAATAATTTGCGGACAGTTTCCTCTATTGATGACATTTAGTCTCACTCTGTCTAACTGTCAAAATGTCCGATTCTTTAATGTCCAAGCATTGGGTCGTTTCAGTAGTATGATCATTACAAAACAATAAATTCAAAATAATCAGTTTTTAATTTGCTGGGGCATATTTTGAACAGATATTTTATCTATTTAAATCATTGGAAAAATAACAACCGAAATTTAGGTCTTTGTTTCACAATGAAATGTGTTTTTTTTTTCATATGTCCAGTACACTCTGATACTGCTAGTCATTCACATGATTGGTACCTGCAAGCTCGCATTGCAAAACAGTCCTCACTCTCTTTTTAAGGTACATTTGACACTCACAACTTTTAAACAACTCCCCACTTACGAAAAAGATATGAACCATTCCAGTGAAAAGATGTTTTTTATTCAGGTTTTAACCACCATTACAAGGAAATGCATAGGGCCTTAATGTAATTTCATTTTAATTCCTGCACGCGTGCGCGAGCGTGCATACACATACACACGCATATATATATATATATATATATATATATAATATAAAACATTGTTATCTGTTCAATCTTATCTGTAGTTTTTCTGTTAAATCAGCAATAACGCATCTATAACCAAATTCTTATGAGCCATAACATGTACAATGTCTACATTAAGAGTCTGCAGCAAAAGACTACAATGGATAAAACTCATATTCTTCTCTTTTATTCGTTTTGATCTGACATATTATTTGTCACATAAACATTAAACTGTTGGAAGGCTATTGATTCCACGACCATTATTTCTTTTTCTTCTTCCTCCGTAATGGAATTGCCTCCGCAAATCTGTTTGCCATTTCCATTATGGATAACAAGCACTGCTTCTCGCTTCTAATTTGGGGAGGGGATGTGCAGAGTTAGTTATCACCTGCATGAAAGCTTCTACCAATGTGTTAATTGGCAATAAAGTTGCTGTTTTTATTACTGCTGTGGCTTACTTAGCTATTGGAAAATATGACATGTTTGGCAAACGTTATTTGCATCCTAATTGCATTCGAGGCCAATATAAATGCTTCCGTGCCTCAGCCTGAATCGTATTTCCACACAGTTGACTTCGTACTGGTAGTTCATGTATTACCCATAATACTTCCTTTATCGTTATTTGCAACACAAGCTTGTGCATTTCGGCCCAGTTCTCCTCTGCACTCTTCTGCATGGTGTCCATGTTAAAATAATGACCATCAGGAATAACCTCTGACTCATTTTCTGAGTGTCCGTCAACATATATATCAGTTATTGTCTCGTCTTTCAGTTGTAAGTCCATTAACCTTCCATTTAATCACTTTTGCCTGACCATCTGCCAGTTCCAGTTTTTCTGAACCATTGCATCAAACTGTGTTCCCGCTAATTGAACCTCAATTTCTTCGTCTTTCTCTTCACATTCTGTTTCATGCAGTGACCTATGATAGCGGGATCGTTTTACTACACAGTCTGAAAACATGCCAGGTTACTTACCTTTTAACTCTTCAATTCCCTGGTCTCCCTTGGTGTCTCCACAACACTGGTGCCACTCCCACCTTGGAAACTGATCAATAGGTCCCAAGAAAAAACTGTATTCCTGGAACTCACATTCGATCACTGCTCCAACTTGTCTTGAGTTTGCTTTCCAAACTGATCTTACAATATACTCTAAATTCCTGCCCAACTATCTCACAAATTTCCGTTCTCTCGGGTAACATGTCAGACCGTGTGCAAAAACAATCACCTCCAGATCCTGTATCTCTGAAAATGATAACATTGTTCCCTTCTCTCTGTGTTCTTTCTGAGTACACTTTACCCACAGCGATGAATTATTGTTAAGATCAGGGACTCACTCCGTACATAAGCTGTGCACGAACCAGTAGCGCTTCGATTTTACTTGGGGTTTCTTTTACTATATTCACGAATGCCAATGGCTTAGCCTCTTCCATCACATCTTTTCCCACAGTGGCTTAAGTTAATGACCAGTACAGTGACTTCATGTGTCCTCCTTTATCACAGTGGAAACACCTGCCCGATATCACTTCCTGTTTCTCCTCTTGGGATTCTTTGTTAACCTGTTGTAGACTAGTGCCAACGTGCTCTTAACTTTGTTTTGTAGAGTGAGATCTGTACTTCTCCAAATTTCTGTCCTTACAGGATGAATTTCTTGTCAAAAGCTGAACGGTGCCTTGTGCACCAGTGCATATTCATCTGCCATATCTGCTGCTATTCTCGCTTATTGGTTATTGTTCATCCACACAAATTCTTGTCATCTCTGGAAGTGACTTCTTCAAAACTCCTCCAGAAGATTAATCGCTCTGATAGCCACGTCGGCCTTGGCTATTTTAACTACGGCACCCATCTATCAAAATTACGATTTTTAATTCTATCGAACTCAACATAGGTCTGATCTTGTTCCTTCCTTACTTTTCTAACGGGCTGTCGATACGTCTCTGGTACGAACTCATAAGTAATCAAAACCAGACTGCTTGACACCTTCATAATCACTTGACCCCTCAACTGACAGCACTGTAAATACCTCACTCGCTCTGCCTACCAACCTAGTTTGAAAGAACATTTCCCACAATTTCAACACTCCAAATGGCGAGTCAATTGTTCAAATGAAATAAAGAAAGCTTCTAAATCATTCTCATCAAAATGTGGAAGCGTTGTAACATATTTGTGTGTATCACAATCTTCTCTCTTCATATCCACATGGTTAACTTGACTTTCCTGGATATAGTGCAAATTCTGAAGATTAAATTCTCTCTCCTTTTCTCTTTATTTTCTCGCTCTTCCTTTATCCCTGTCTTCGATGTCTCCTTGTTCTGCTCAGCACCTTATCTTTATTGTTTTTTTACTCTATTTCCCTTCTCTCACTCTTTCTGTCTCTTCTCACTTCTTTCTATCTTTTATCTCTCTCTCTCTTTGTGTCTCTCTTTCCTTATCTTTATCTTCTAACTCCATTTTCCGAAGATGTAATTTAAGTGTTTTTACAACTCTGCTGCACTTGTTTGCTTCTCTGATACACCCACCTGCTTGATTAACTGCCTCGCACTTTCAGTTTTACATTTGTCCTTGGTTAAACCACATTCTAACCTCTTTGCTAATTTAAAATTTGTGCCGTGTTTTTGTCTTTCTGTACTTTACCAACAAATTTGGGAATAGTCTTCAAATCCCAGAACGATGTTTGCAATATTAAGAGACACTTATCTCACTTTCCAAATAACCGAACACAAGTAACCGAAATTAAAATCTCACTTTCATTTTGTGGCACATGTTTACATTGTTTTGGACCTTTCCAACCAAACATCAACTCAAACCTCTCCAAATCCAGATTGGATTTGTCTAAAACCGTCGAAATCATGGACTCGAGCCCCAAACTGTTACGACACGGCGGTGAGCACTTCTGCTAAATAAAGAAATCACCCAAAAAATCTCATCTCTCTTCATAATCTGGTAAAGTAGGAGTGACAGAAAACTCCTAATTTCCACTGTAAAAAAAACAATTTGTTTCTTAACTCTAAAATTCATCATTAGACAACAAACAATTTTAACTCTAAACCACATTCTCTTAACATTATCTTCCTTGAAACCCAAAATAATATACTGATGCAAATAACGCCCTTATTAAAGCCACGTCAAGCCACGAGAACATTTCAGATAACATACCGTAATAAAATCATTAGAACTAAAGAGAAATCAACATTGGTAAATAAGAAAATACCTGAGGCATAACACAGGAATAGAAGTGAGTGAGAATAAATGAGATCAAGAACAGAACAGCATAATAGAAAAAGAGAATTCGAAAAGACAAATGGAGATTACGATTCCAAACAAAAGACATAGAAGAGGAAGGATCTGAAGAAAATAAGTGTACAGGAGTAATCCGATAAGAGAGTAAGATCATCAGAAGGTATGAGAAAAAGAACTGAAGAGAATTAGAGCACTACAGAATAAGATAATAAAACAAAAAAAATCAAAATCTAAGGAATATAAGATAATGTCGAGAAACACACTGAGACAAATGCAACTAAAATAAATGGGATTGACGTTTGTAAGTAGGAAGTGTTCGCAGTTGTGCAAAGTGTGAAAATAGATGAAACCGCTGTGCCAGATGGGATTTATCCGAGGATTGTCTGGGAGCCAGTGAGGAGAAGACAGAGCCTTAATTTTGATCTTTGTCAAATGAATCGTGCGAGACGACTGGAGGGTTGCAAATATTATTCCATTGTTCAATAAGTGGAGTAGAGGCAACCCTGGTAAGTGCGCATTTCTTGGCTTATGGGTAAAGTATTGGAAAAGGATAGAAGTGACAGGAGTTATTACCATCTGCAGAGGAATAAGTTAATTCAGTATCATCAATACAGTTTTCTAAAGTGTAGCCATGCGTCAGAAACCTTATTGAGTTCTTGAGATGGTGACCAAACGCGTGGATGAGATTGAAACGATTGATGTGGTGTATATTGATTTCATTAAGGCGTTTGATAAGGTTCCAGACGGTCAGCGATTGCACAAAATACGGAGGCATGAGATTGAGAGTGATTTAGCGGTTATGGACCAGGATTTGACTGGCTGGAAGATGACTGGTGGCAGGTGGTGCTGGTTGGAGAGAAATGTTCATGGCGGAGATCAATTATTAGTAATGTCGAGCAATGATCTGTTTTGGGGGTCACTGCTGTTTTTCTTTTTTTGCTAAGAGGAAGACGCAGAAGGGAAGGTCATTGAGTTTGTGGATGACACCAAAGTCGGTGGAGTTGGGGATAGTGCTGAAGAATGTTACAGGTTACAGAGGGGCACAGATACGCTGCAGAGCTGGGCTAAGACGTGGCAAATGGAATTTAATGCGGAAAAGTGTGAAAAGTAGAAGGAGCAACAGGAATAAAGAGTATTCGGATAATGCTACGATTCTCCGGAGTGCAGGTGAACAGAGAGAGATGGGTCTCAGTGTACCTGAAAGTTGCCATTCAGGTTGTTAGTTTTGATAAGAAGGCATGCGGTGTGTCAGATTTTGTTACTAACGAAAGACCATTTAAATGCCCTTAAATTTGAGGAATCTAAAACTGCTGCAGAGAGTGCGTTCCACGCTCCTACGACCCTCTGAGAAATGAAACTATTTCTCATATGTGTCCTACATCTACCACCCCTCAATTTAAACCTATTTCCTCTCGTGTTAGTCATCAGCATCAGAGAAAACAAAGCTCTCACTGTCTACACTATGTAGTCCTCAGATTATCTTGCATGTCTCTATTAAGTCACCTACAACGTTCTTCTCTCGAACGAAGCTGCCTCAAATCCCTCAGCCTTTCCTCATGAGACCTTCGCGCTGCACCAGGCAAAATCCTTGCAAATCTCCTCTGAACCCTGTCCTTCCTATAATGCAATAATCAGTAGGGTAGGTAATACTCCACTTGTTTCGTTCGACATGGGGATGAAAATAAAAAGTGTACGATAGGTGGACTTCAGACATGGACGACTTGAGAAGGGCAACATCGAGTTTCGAAGGGTCTATACTGTGCTGTAATGTTCTATGTTCTGAGTTCTAATAAGAAACTCAGAGATTAAGAGAATATTTCTCTGATGGAATAACAGAATAAGAGCATGAGTATAAAGGAGAATGAGCCCAAAACACAATGAGATAATAACATATGAACGAGTAAGATATTAGGGAATGAGAACTTAATAAAACATTGATAAAGAATATAAGAACAAAAGTGAATTAGAACAGGACAGATGAACAGATGACAACATTAAGTATTATGCGCATCAGAACATAAGTGAACATGAAAATCTAAGCTAATAAGAGCGTCAGAGACAACATGATAAGATCATATGACACAGAAGGAGTAGAATAAGTACATTGTATGAATATTAAACTCGGAACAGAAGAGAATATAAACACAAAACAAAGGAGAAAAACAACATAAGTGAATTCGAACATAAGAGAGGAGGAACATATGAATTTAACAGAACAAGAACACAAGGGCGTATGAACATGGGAGAAAAGGAACAGAAGTGTATATAAAAAAGAGTGACAGAATTCGAGATCAAAATAATAAGAACGTAAGTGAGTAATAAATATGTGAAGAGGGATATAACGGAAGAAGAGAGTATGAGAATGTAAGAGACGGAGAACAGAAGAAAATAAGACCAGAAGGAAACGAAAAAAAGTGTTCCAAACAGCATAAGGGAATATGTACGGATGCAAATACGAAAACAAAACACAAGTGAGTAAGCAAATAAGAGCGTGAGACGGCGAGAACAACAGTGAACAAAAACATAAGGGAACAAAAACATTAGACTACAAGGCAATATATGAATAAGAACATAAGAGATTGGGAAGGTAAGACAATGATAACGTTAGAAAATTTGAGCAGTTATATATGCGAATAAGAACAAAAGGGAAGAAGGTGATAAAGTAAGAAGAACCTATGCGAATAATAAGATAAAAGAAAGACAATATACGAGTATAAGAGAATGAGAAAATAAGAACATTTATGAATATGAAAATATAAATATAGAATAAAAAAACATGAGAGTTAAATCGAAAAAAACAACATACGTGAGTACAAAAATAGGAACATAACAGTATAGGATCACAGTGGAATAATTAAACAGGAGAACAGAAACAGAAGAGCATTAGAGAATAAGCACATGAATCAGATAATTACATAAATGGAAAATACGAAAATAAGTGAATTGGAACATAAATATAGAGGACATACAAAGTACAGTAGAGTTGAAAATGTAAGTGTATAAGGACGTACGATGTTGCGAGGATAAGACCATCAGAAAACAAAAACAAAGTGCTTTTATGAACAAAAAAACGAGTTCGAAGATAAAATAATAAGAACGGAAAAGAAATCATGCGATGTGAATAAGAACATAAGAGAGCAGCAACATAGGAAAATAAAAGAAAAAGAGCATATGAAAAACTCACAAGATCAGAAGAGAATAAAAATATCAAAATTAGAGAACAGCAGAATAAGAATTTAAGTGAATAAGTAAATATGATTATTTATGATTAGGAAAAGAAGAACATAAGAGACTAAAATTGGGAGATTTAAATAGAATTCAATGTAATTGAATAAGAACGTGAGTGAGCAGAACGTTGGAACGTCAAGCAATAAGAACGTAAGAGAGAATAACACGGATAATTGTATGAACGCAAGAATTTGAAACAGACAAATTAAGAATATGTTTAGTGGCATATGAACATAAAACCATGAAAGTAAAAGATTCGTGTAGAATAAGAATAGTAGAAAAAGAGAATAAGAGAATTTTAACGCAGGAGAAAACGAATTGACGAGAATAGGAATACGTGAGAATACAACATAAGGCAATAATAAGTAACAGCATAAAATTTAAGTGAATAAGGAATTTAGAAATGAAGACAATAACACTACAAGTGAATAACAGAAGAAGAGAATGAGGACATAAAAGAATGACAACACATGAGAATAAAATAATAAGACAATAAATTAGGAAGAAAATAAGGGACTGAAAAAAAACGACAACAAAAGAGAATAAGTACATTAACATTGGAGAATAAGAAAACAACAAAATAAAAACGTTAGTTAATAAAGAAGGAGAATAAGTACAGAAGCAAATCAGAAGATAAGTAAATATGCAAATAAAACATAAGGGAATAGGAAGGTAAAATAATAATATCATAAGTGAAATATAACACAACAGAATAAGACCATAAGAACATGTGCAAATATTCAGGTAAGAACGTAAGAGAATGAAAATTCAAAAACATAAAAGAGAAAAACAACATATCTAAAGACCAACATAACATATCAGTAATATATGAACATTTTAGAAAAAAGAACACAAGAGGATAAGCGCACAGGAGAACAAGAACATCAGAGCACAAGCGATTCCGAACATGAATACTCAAATTCAAGACCAAAACAATAAGAATAACACTGACTGACAAAAATAATACAATAAGGATATAAGGGTAGAACAGAAAACAGAAAATCAGAGAGGAAGAACACAGAAATAGCGATTTAGAAAATAAGTGTCTGGGTGAATAAGAACAATAAAAGAACACAAAGATAAGACAGGATAAACATTAGTGATTAACAAGGTCAGAGCAGAAGATCATACGGGAATAAGAAAATAAGAACAAAATAGCATTTGCGAACACTAAAATGAGAACACGAGAGAAAACCAGAACAAGACAAGAATAGAAAAAAATACAGACGTTAGAGCGGACATAAGACAGTAGGAACATATGAACAGAATAGAGTAAAACACAAGAAAATAAAAACACGCAAAGACAAGAACAGACGAGCATAAGAGAACAAGAACATCTCTAAAATATTTCAAGAGCAAAGGAATAAGAACCTACGTGATTGGTAAAATACGCCCATAAAGTCATGGGGAAGGATGAAGGGGAAAATAAGAGACAAACAACATAAAGACATAAGAGAATACGAATAGGACTGAATAAGAATATAATATAATGTGAACATAATTTAAACAGAAAATAAGAAAATAGTTGAATAAGAACACAGGTGAATGTGACCGCAAGAACAAAAGTGAATTAGAATACACGAAGGCAACACAACATAAGTGAATATCCGAATACAGACATAAGGGAATGTGAAGGTTAGATAAAAATAACATAGGTGAATTCGAACATACATCAATATACGAATTCGAACATAGAGAATAGCATGGTGAGTAAATAAGAACCAAAGTGAATGACGAGTTAAAAACATATGAGAATAAGGGAATAAGAACATAATAACATTTATGATCATGGACATAAACGCTAAAGATATAAACATTTTAGACCTGAAGTGAAAAATAATATATGTGAATAAGAACATAACCGAGTAGAAACATAGAAACATAAGAGACTAGTGGGCGGTACAGTGGCACAGTGGTTCGCACTGCTGCCTCGCAGCGCGAGAGACCCGGGTTCAATTCCTGCCTCAGGTGACTGACTGTGTGGAGTTTGCACGTTCTCCCCATGACTGCGTGGGATTCCTCAGGGTGCTCCGGTTTCCGCCCACAGTCCAAAGATGTGCAGGTCAGGTGATTTGGCTACGCTAAGTTGCCCGTAGTGCAGGGGTATGGGTGGGTTGCGCTTCGGCGGGTTGGTGTGAACTTGTTGGGCCGAAGGGTCTGTTTTCACACTGTAATCTAATCTAATCAAATAAGAACATTGGAGAAGAAGACCGTGAATAACAGAATCAGAACATAGAAACATGAATGAATAAGATCATGACAGTTAGGACGTAACCGTACAATACAATAAAAGCATAAGATTAAAAGCATGAGAACATGAGAGAATAAAAACAAAACAGAGGAAAGGTATAGCAGTGAGAGAACGAGACAATAAGAACATGAGAACTGAATATCATAACACTATAAGACAATAACAACCCAGCAGAATGAAACATGAAAAAGAGAATAATAGAACAAGAGTCCATGAGAATGCAACATAAACCATGGTGCACTGATATACGTGTTTTTGGTGATAAAGGCAGAGGCAACAACAAAGGCTCAGTCGAAACCGGAAACAATCACCAACCAGGAGTGTTCTCTCGCAGTTGGTGAGCTCTTTAGTGGTCCAGGGCATTCGGCCTTGAATCTTCGGTTGTCCATCCTCCAAGACTAAATGTGAGCTAGGCAAAAATGCAAAGTGGCCGAGCAGAGGCTGCCAGCCAAGTTTGGTACTCATGGGGATGGCGTCAAGCGTAAACTTGGGTTCATGTCACACTACAGGTGACATCACTACACTGACATTTCTCTCACAAACATGCACACAAGTGGACGCACAAGCGCACACGTGCACGTAAACACATAGGGGCGTGAGCACAAACACACATACACACACACACACACACAGCCACAGACCTGGACACTCACACAAACTCTCTCTCACACAAAAGCTCTCCCACATGCGCGCACACATATATCCCCACACTCAAACCCACACACGCACCCTTTCAATAACGTATACCCCATTGCACACACATACACACACGCTCTCATGGACACTCACGTGCCCACATACACACTCACATGCACACATTCACTTGGTCTCCCCTGCACTCACACATGTATAAAGTTTTTTTGTATGAATTTGTACTTGCTGCACAACATTTTATTTTGCACGAAAACTGCATTGTTCATTTAAGATTCTGAAAATCCCATTTTAGAAATGCAATCAGTCTGAATGAACATTGGGACACAGACCTTAACCTTACACCTTCAATGCACTATCTGATCTGAAATGGCTTCTATTTTAAAAATTATGTTGATCATATAACTTTAAAAAAATCTGGGATTTACATATGAATGACCTGAAAATAACATGATCATTCCAAATGATACAAGACTAAAGCTAATTTTGTTTAATATTTAATTCCATGTCACTGCAATCTTGTTGCGTTAAATTCTGTGTCTTGTGATTCTGGTCCACAACCACTTAATGACGAAGCAGCGCTTCGAAAGATAATGCTTCCAGGGAAATCTGTTCACCTCCAAACTGGTGTTGTATAATTTAAACTTGACCCAATGTGAAAATAATAGAATAAGCACATCCAGAAGCAAGCGAATAAGAGAATAAGAATTTTCGAGATTATGAATAAGAGAATATTAAAGGGTAAGAAAAGAGTAAGAACAGAATGCACAATGACCAAATAAGGGATTGAGAACATCAGATAATAAGTGCACGTGGTAATAATTTAATAAGAATATAAGAGCTTAAGAAAGTGAGAATATAAATGCAAAAGAGATTAAGAAAAATACGAGAATAAAAATAGAAAAGAATTATCTCTTAACATAATGAGCACTCCAGAGAAAAATCACATAATTGAATGAGAAAATAAGGACATAAAGGAAGTAGAACGTAAGTGAATATGCGAATATTAACATAAGGGTACATGAATTTAAAATAAGAAACACATTCGAGTTTAAAATGGAGGAGGAGAATAGCATAGGAGAGTAATAGGATTAGACCTTCAGATAAATGAGACGTCAGAGCATTCATGAATAACAAAATAAATGCAGAAATTAAAATCATAAGAATTAAAGAGAAATCAACATAAGTGAAGAACTACGTATGTGAGGAGGAACAGAATAACATAAGAGAGCGTGCTCATAACATGTGATGGGGATGTGATGGCTTAATTGTATAATCAGTGTCTGTAAATCCAGCGAACCATGACAAAATGTGGAATTTGATTTCAACAAATATTTGAAATCAAAAATCTAATGACTGCTCTTTCTACATTGTCTCTGCTCGAAATAAAAGCTCCATCTGTCTCACTAATGCCCTTTAGTGAAGGAACTTGTCAATACTTAACTGGTCTGGCCTACATGTGACTCCAGCTCAGTAACAAAGTGCCTGACAATCAGCTACTTGCTGGGCTATTTGGGATGGGCAATAAATGCTGCCTCACCAGCGATGCCCACATCCTCATAAAGAATACAGAGAAAAATAATAAGACAAAAACAACATAATATAATAAGAGAACAAAGCATTAAATATGAGTTCGAGAGGACAAGATAATAAGAACATAAGTTAAGAAGACCATAAGACGATTTATGATCATGAAAAGAAGAATATAAGGAAATAGAGTTTGGGAGATGATTTGTAGCTCAGGTGATCATTATTGTGGTTCTGTTCGCCGAGCTGGGGATTTGTTTTGCAGACGTTTCGTACCCTGTCTAGGTGACATCCTTCTTGCTTGGGACCCTCCTGTGAAGCGCTTCTGTGTTGTCATCGCTCTACATGCCAGACGAAACAACACAGAAGTGCTTCACAGGAGGCTCCCATGCACTGAGGATGTCACCGAGACAGGGGACGAAACAACTGCAACACAAATTCCCAGCTCGGCGAACAGAATCACAACAATAAGGAAACAGAATCAAAACACTGCAGATACATGAACAAAGGTGATAAAGAATATATGTGAAGCGGATTGTAGAAACAGAAGGTAGTAAGAACATAAGATAATAAGAGCTTGAAAAGCACAATTTATCTTTTAGACTAAAAACCTAAGAACGTAAGAGGATCAGAACAGAAGAGAATGCGAGTACATGGACAGTGGAAGAAATGAATAAAACACAGAGAACATAAGAGAACAAGAATAGACGAAAATAGGAACATTGGAGAATAAGAGAATTAGACCATGAGAAATGAAGATCATAAAAACATAAAAGAACAAGACACATCTAAGAATCTAAGATAAGAAAATAAAATCATAATAGTCTACGAATGTGCGAGATAAAGAGAACAAGGCTCGAAGACTGTAACGGAGTAAGACAATGAGAATATTAGGGAATGTGTACATAAGTGAATAGGATAATAAAAATATAACTGAGTAAGGACATAAGGGATTGAGCACATGATAACAAAAGAATTAAGATTGTATATAACAGTCAAATAATATTAACAAAATAGATTAAGAATGTAACATCATGGAAACAGAAGAGCGTAGGCACAGAAGTGATTCAGAACATCAGAGAATATGACGGTAAGACAACAAAAACATAAAAGAATCGCATCGTTAGTGAATATGCGATTGAGGACATAAGTGAAAGCAAAGATGATATAAGGACATAAGAGACTAACACAATAAGACCGTAAGAACAGATGAGAATAAGATAATTAAGACATAAGATGTTTGATGAATATTAACATCAGAACATAAGATTAGAAAAGAAAAGAATAAGTAAAAACAAGTTAAGTGAATATGACTGAAAGATCGTCGTAGCAAATTAATATAATAGAACAGGAACAAAAGAGAATAAGAACGTAGAACAAGAAAATAAGAGCCTCAGAGAGTAAAAATAAACATGAATAAAAGAATTCAAGAACAAAATAATTAGAACACAAGTGAGCAATAGCATAAAGGAACAAGGCCATAATGGACGAAGAGAATTTGAGAATATAAGAAAGGAAGAACATGAGAACATACGAAAATAAAAACAGAAATAAATAAAATCAATCGATAACGACAACGTGACAGAACAAGTACAAAGAAAATACGGTCATAAAACATCATTGATTAAGAACACAAGAGCGTGAGGACAGGAAACAAATGCGAATGAGAACATCAGAACACAAGTGAATCAGAACATATATATGAATATGCGAATGAGAAAATAAGAAAATGCAAATATATGTTAATAGTAACTTAGGAGATTCAGAACGTTGTGAATGAGACTATAATAGAATTGGAAGGCAAGATTCATAAGAAGGTAAGAGAATTGGAGGAGAAAGTGAGGTCTGCAGATGCTGGAGATCAAAGTTGAAACTTTATTGCTGGAACAGCACAGCAGGTCAGGCAGCATCCAGGGAACAGGAGATTCGACGTTTCGGGCACAGGCCCTTCTTCAGGAATTTGTTTTGCAGACGTTTCGTCCCCTGTCTGGGTGACATCCTCAGTGCTTGGGACCCTCCTGTGAAGCGCTTCTGTGTTGTCATCGCTCTACATGCCAGACGAAACAACACAGAAGTGCTTCACAGGAGGCTCCCATGCACTGAGGATGTCACCGAGACAGGGGACGAAAGTTCCCCCAAGAGAATTGGAGCACAAGTGATTAGGTGAACAAGAAGGTACGAGAATAGGTTGGTAAGATAATACGAACCTGAGGTAATAACATCATAAAAGCATACGAACATATGAGAATAGGGGAATAGGAAGATAGAAGCATTTATGGATCTGAAAATAAGAATACAACAGAGTGAAACATAAGATTCACAGAGAAAAACAGCACAAGTTAATAAGGACATAACGGGTAAGAACATAGGAACGTAAGTGACAAAGAACACAAGAGAATAAGAACATATTGGATCAGGAAGATAAGAGCATTAAAGAATGAGAACACGAATAATAAAATTAAAGAACAAAAGAATAAAAACATAAGTAAATAAAAATGAAGAGAATAAGAGTGCAAGCCAAAGAGAACGAGAGAATAAGAACATGAGAAACATGTATCATAAGAACGTAAGGCACTGATAATCTAAAAAAATAAGACATCAGTAAGTGAATAACCAAGTAAGAGTAAATGAGAATACAACATGATCCAATGGGAACATAATAGAATAAGACAAAAAGAAAATTCGGGAGTAAGAACATAAGATTACTCAAGAGTAAGACCAGCCAATGGTATGTACAGAAGAGAATACGATAATAAGAATGTAAGACATTAATATGATCATATCATGAGAGAAAAAGAGAATAAGATAATGAGAACCTCAGAGAATAAATACATTAGATAATGTTACAATAAGAATATGAGTAAGAAATAACATTAAGGAATGAGACACTGGGATCAACAGAGAATAAGAACATGCGAATATAAGAAAATAAAAAGAGCACAGAATAAAAACATAAGATAGTCAGGTCATAAGTACATAACAGAATACGGAAACAAGAGCGAATGAGAAGCAGAACAAAGTGAATATGCGAATAAAAACACAAAGGAACAAGATGTTAAATAATAAGCACATTGGACATTTAAAAAGCTAAACGCATAAGAACATAGGAGAGTAAGACAAGAAAATCATAAGAGGACAAAACAAAGAGCATTTACGAATAAGGAAAAAACACATAAAATAAGGTCATAAGAAATAAATAGTTTCCAATGCAAGTGAAAAAGACCATAAAGAGAGCAGGGCCACAGGATTATAAGAGAGAAAGAACATACGAGAAAAACAAATTAGGAGCAACATAGAATAAAAGGTTTAAATATGAGAATTACAGAATGAAAGAATAAGAACTTAAGTGAATAGGTAACTAAGAACATTCATGATTTGAAAGATGAACGCAAGAGAATAAAATCATAAAACGTAAGGGAAATCAACTGAGGTGAATAAGAACGTATCTGTGGCAGATCATATGAGCATAAGGTTGCAAGGACAGAACTGAACAAGGACATGGGAGCATGAAATTGAGAGACGAGATACAGACAACAAGTAAAACCAATATATTTTACAAAATGCCTTGCAAGAACTGTAATTAACATTAGATTAGATGCCTTACATTGTGGAAACAGGCCCTTCGGCCCAACAAGTCCACACCAATCCTCTGAAGACTCATTTCCCTCTGACTAACGCATCTAACCTATGCGCAATTTTAGCATTGCCAATTCACCTGACCTGCACATCTTCGGACTGTGGGAGGAAACTGGAGGACCGGAAGGAAACGCAGGCAGAAATGGGGAGAAGATGCAAACTCCACACAGACAGTCGCCCGGCGCGGGAATCGAACCTGGGACTCTGGTAATCTGAGGCAGCAATGCTAACCACTGAGCTACTGTGTTGCCCCAAGCTACATTGGACAAGCAGACAGAAATCTAGCCACCAGGAAACATGAACATCAACCCACCACAAAACTAAATTTTCCACTCTCACAAATATCCTTACACACGGATGAGGAAGGACACCACTTCGTCTGGGACAACACCTCCGATCTTGTACAAGCCAAGCATAGGCATGCATGGGAATTACTGGAAGCATGGCTTTCCAACCGGAACTCTGTCAACAATCACATAGAGTTGGATCCCATTTACCACGCCCGGAGAAAAAAAACAAGAAATGATTTCACCATAGGAACTGACGTCACTGCAGGAAATTCCATTATCAATTCGAGGAAACTCAAACATCGAAAAAGAAAATGGGCTACGCCACCAGTAATTCTTTCGAAGATTCACTGAAGTCGTAAAATGGTATGGTGATGAAACGTCTGATAACGAACCTTCCAGATCAACGAGCAAACCTAAACCCAACCAAACAGAATAATTATGTAAGTACATAACAGAATAAGAAAAGAGAGTAAGAATATAAGGGAATCCGAAACGACCACTAACATGTAATAAAAGAATAAGAACATTCATGAAAGAACAGTAATGAATAAGTGAAAAAGAATGTCAAAGGATAAGAGCATAATAAAAAAAGGATAAAAACAGAAATGCATTGTAGAATAAGAAGATAAGGGAAAATAATTGGAGGGAATAAGAACTGAAGAAGATAAGTAATTAGGAAAAGGAGAGTAAGAGAATAAGAACAATATGGAATAATAGCAAGAGAAGAACATAAGACTCTAAGAGAATAACAGCATAACGGAAGGCAAACATAATAGAACTTACCGTCGTTGAAGAGCCTCTCGGTAAGAGAGATAGCAGCAAAATCGATTTTCAGACAGCAATGGAAGGTGAAGTGATGTCATGCAATATCAGTGTATTATGCTAAATCACGGGAAGCTATGGAATGAAGAAGGAGCTGGCGAAATTAGACGACGAAATCAAGTTGTATGGCGGAATATCTGAGGAACACTGGAGGACTTTAAAAGAGATATTTTACAATGTTCATCGATAGCACATTCTGGTCTAAAAGAAAGATGACAGCGGTACGAACAGCCAGCTTTGGCCAATCAAGGAAATAATGGAAGGGATCCAATGAAATGCCCAGGTTTACAAAGAAGCCAAGATTAATGGGAAACAGGAAGATTGCGATTATTTTTGAAAAAAAACATTAAGCAAGCAACAAAGAAAGCAAAGCTAGATTTTAAATGTAAACCAAACACAGATTATAAACAGATGCAGGAAAACTGTTCTTTTTATAAATATTTGAACCGGAAAATGGTTACTGAAGTGGATGTAACTGCCTTGCAGGATGAGAAAGGTGAAGTGATACTGGTTCATGATGAAACGGCTGAGGCGCTGAATAACTACTTTATGTCCGTCTTCACAGTGGAAGATATGCCTAACTTGCGAAGGAATAACGTTGAGGACACGATAGACCGTGAGGACCTTAATTCAATTTTTCTCATTAAAGGTTTTATTCTTGAACAAGCTAGAGATTCTAAATGTAGTTATGTCGCCTGATCCTGATGGAATACATCCCAGGGTGCTCAAAGAAATGGTAAAAGTTACATTTGATGCGTTAGTGATAATTTACCAGAATTCACTGGACTGCGGGCAGGACATGTCATACTGGAAGACGGCGAATTTCACGCCAATGTCTGTAAAAAGGGTGAAGGCGAAAAAGAAGTAACTACAGGCCAGTTAGCTGAATATCTGTAGTCGGGGAAATGCTGGAGGAAATCATGAATGAAGAAAGAGTGAGACATCTAGTGTAAAGGGTTCCATTCAGACAGACGCAGTATGGATTCAGGAAGAGAGCCTTGTGTTTGTTATATTTTCTGGAATTCATTGAGGATGAAGCATGCACGATGGATGGAGGGGAACAGGTGGATGATATGTACTTGGATTTCCAGAAGGCCGTCAATAATGTCGAGAGTGCGGTGCTGCATGTCAGGCTACATCTGAGAAATAGGACAGTCGACGTTTCGGTCATAAGCCCTTCACAATTTCACATAAACATATGAAATACATAGATAACGTAGAGGAAGTCAAGTTACTTCCGTCGATGGATGAGACTCGGACTAAGATGTCCTCAAGATTAACAGGAGCAGTTTTAGGACAGAGATGAGGAGGAACCGCTTTCCTCAGAGAGGTATGAACCTAAGGAATCGTCTGCTTCCAAAAGGTGGCAGAGGCACCTTCACTAAAAATATTCATGGTTGGGTAATTATGGGTCTGTGGCGCACAGACGATGGATAAATCAGCCATGATCTTAACGAATGTCGGAGCAGGCTTGACGGACTAAAAGGCCCACTCTTGGTCTATTACTATGAATCTATGAAACTAATAAACTATGAATTAAACGAGAAGAGAATAAGAGAACAAGAACATAAGAGTACAACAACGCAACCGTATAAGAAAATCAGATCATAAGAGACTAAGAAAATAAGAGAATGGAAATGAATAGGAGATTGCGAACATAAGAAAATAAGAGCAGAAAAGAATGACCATTTCAGAAAATAAGAACATAAGATTACAACAGATTAGAATAAACGAATGAGTACGTCAAAGATAACCAACATCAGAGAATGTGAAGGGAGATTAATCAGAGTATGAGAAAATAAAATTGTAAGATTATAAGAAAATAATAAAATACGAACATTCGACACGAGAATAGGAGCATAACAAAATTATACTATAACAGTTTAAGAACAGAAGATATTAAGACCATCATGACATCAGTGATCGATAAGAGAATAAAAACATAAGAGTAAAAGAACAGAACCGAGTAAGAACTTAGGAGGATAAGCACATAAGAACAATGGAAAACAACAACATGAGAGGTGAAGAACTTAAGAAAAATAGAATAAGAACATTAGACAAAAAGACATAAGAGGTTACAACCTGAGACAAAAATGGACACAAGGTAATAAGAACATATGAGAATAAGAATATTATAAATAAGAACATAAGTGAATGTGAACTAAAGAAAAAAACAATAAGAAAATGAGTGAATCGGGACATCAGAAAGAAAAGGCGTAAGAGAATTTTTCTAATGCGAACTAATGTAAACGCCTCTCTTATACTATCTCATCACAATGTTTATTCTCATCCAAGGACTGCTTTAATGCTCCCAATGTGGCTGAGTTAACTACACTGGCAGGCCGGGAATTCCACGCCTTTACCACTCTCTGAATAAGGAACCTGCCTCTGACATCTATCTTAAATCTGTCACCAAACAAATTGCAGCTGGGACCGCTCTTACAAGACGACGTCATCATCCCAGGAAAACGACTCTCATTGTCCACCTTATCTAATCCTCTGATCTTCTTGTACGTCTCCTCTTAGACACGTGCTCTCCAACGAGAACAGACCAATGTCCCTCAACTTTTCCTCATAAGACCTTCGCTCCAGACCAGGCAAAATATTCGTAAATCTCCTCTTCACCATTTCCAGTGCTTCCACATCCTTCCTGTAATTGGGCAACCAGACCTACACGAAATATCCCATGTGAGGTCGCACTAGTATTTTGCACATTTGCAGCATGACATCATGGCTCCGGAACTCAATTCCACTTCCAATACAAACTAACAAACCATCTGCCCTCTTAACAGCACTATCAATCTGTGTGGCAACTTTCAGGGATCGATGCACATGGATACCAAGTGCCCCCTGCACGTCCACACTACCAAGAGCCTTTCCATACAACAAGTATTCGGCCTTCCTGTTATTCTTCCCAACGTATATCACCTCACATTTATCTGCATTGAACTCCACTTGCCAACTCTCGTCCAATTCTGCTATTTATCCAAATTTCTCTGCAACCTACAAAATTCTTCCATACTGTCCATTACTCATTCGACTTTAGCATCATCTACAAACTTACTAAGCCATTCACATACGCTGGCGTCCAAGTCATTTGTAAAAATGACAAGCGGTATTATCCCAAAACACTTGGTTGTGACACACCACGAGTAACTGGACTTCAGGTTGAATATTTTCCATCAACCACCACTTCATTTCTTGTTACAGAAAGCGAATTTCGAATCTAAATTGCTCAATCACTCTCAATACCATACCTCTGCGTGTTCTTCAAAAGCTTAGGTTGTGGAACCTTTTCAAAGGCTTTACTGATGTCCATGTGCACCACGCCAAGTTCCCTACCCTCATCCACATGCTTGGTCACTTCCTCAAAACATTCAGTGCTGTCTGCCCGTGATGAAATCATGTTGACTATCTCCAATCAAATTGTTACTTGCTCGATGATTATAAATCCTACCACTTATAATCCTTTTCAAACATTTTCTTCCAAGCGACGTAAAGCTCATTGGTCTATAATTACCTGGGTAATCTGGAATGCCCTTCTTACACAATGGCACAGCTTTTGCAAACCTCCAGTCCTCTGTTACTAAACCTTCAGACAATGACGACTCAAAACTCAAGGCCAACGTTTCCACCATTTTCTCCCTCTTTTGTGGGATAATCCTTGTATAAATCCCATCTGGACAGGGGACCTATGTCCTTTCACAGCTTCTACAATCGATAACACCTCATACTTACTAACCTCGATGCTTTCTCGTCTAATAGCCCGTATCTCAGTATTCTCAGTGCACTGTTAAGTACTTTTAAAATGTTGTGACACTTCCCACCTTGTCACGCTTGAAGGTGATAACGTTATTTTGTTGCCATCCAATTGGAGAAAATATGTTTTGCTCACATCTCTTCTAAACATGCTGCCCCTTACGTTGAGTTTAATCTGGCTGATCATTGATCCCTCCAATAATGGATGATAAAATGCACTATCTTATGCACTATTTCCCTCAATCTATCTCTTTTGAGGAAAACAAGCTCAGTCGATTCAATCTCTCTTTGTCACTGAAACTTGACCCCGAAGGAAGGAAATAAGCCGTGAAACAGAGCTTGGTGATCCCGCATAGTGAACTCAGTTTGAGTAATTAACACTAAATTGAAATTGTTAAATTATCAACAGAACGATGACGGCTCTTTCCACAGCGAGAAACAGATGAAGACTGCTGACTTTATCCAGATGATCAATACATGTCAGATGAAGGGCAAATTTCGCGAAGTAAATAATTTCATGGAAAAATCAGGCAATGTGTCTTACACTGCAAAGCAACCGATCCTGCCAAGTAAATGAACTGACTACTATTAACAGTCCTTCGCCCACTTTGTTTGTGGGTGAACAACTACTGATTAACTATCCCAATTTCATTTGCCAGCACCTGGCCTATTGCACTCTATGCATTGTCAGCGCTGAGCGTGTTCGCTCAGTAGTTAACGGCTCTGCGTCACACCGCGTTCGCCTCCAGCCTCGGTTGACTATCTATGTGGAGATTGCAGATTCGCCCCATGTCTGCGTTGGTTTTCTTTGGCTTCTCTGCTTTCCTCCCACAGAGTAGGATAGTGGATCTGGACGTATTATTTTATGGAAGGTCAGTATGAATATTTTGGGCCAAATGGCCTGTTTCCACAAAGTAAAGATTCCATGAAAAAGTGCATGTCTATTTCTATGGAGCAAAATTAGAGAAACACCAACACATTTCACTTCACACAGTCACGGTTGAACATTTCAATTCAGAAACCAAAAGCATTTTCAATCTATTGCACCGAAAATCAAGCGAAACAAAATTAAACGCGGTAAGATAAAACACATTGAGCGCATTGCAGACAAATTTTCCTGAAAAACAAACATTTGGTGCTGCTCAGAAAAAAAAGTTCAATTCCAACTATTCCTGTTGTTTTCATCAGGCCAAGTGTAGGAGTAACCAACATATGGGGTACACCAACAGCATAGAACGGTGGTAATGATTGTTAGGAAATGACGGCTGACGAGCAGAAAATGTCCATTTTGATTACTAATGATAGTTGCGTTTTTTGGAAGACCATTAATGAAAGGCAATGCCCGAATAAGTAAAATTTTGAATCCTCACACTTCCCTGACAGATGAACGGGAGACTTTTACTCTGTGAAGTAGCAAATTGTTAACGTGAATTATTTCGAGCTACCTTTCATGACTCCATTCTGTGAGTTACTGTCCTCTTCTCTGTGGCCTGTTCACATGATAGTCTTCTAAATCTATAATCTTGATAATTCAGGGGAGTTTTGACGTTCAGTGTCAATCGAGTGACTGCAGATAATACTAAAAATAAGTGAAATGATGAATTCTACGTTGGACAAGTATTTGTGCAACATCACAGTCTCAACCAAGAGGGCGGTTCCTTAACAATTTCATATCTAATTAATGGTTACAATCACTTCGCAGCAAGTCTACTAGAAGCAAGATTCATGTAATATATCTTCAAAACATGTTGAATTCGAAGATGCATTTTCACTATTACTATATTCTGACCCCTCATTTATTGAATGTGTCTGCATCAAAGTTGGAAATATTTCATTTACATCCTGTGCAATCACCTTGGGGATGCAAAGACTCAATCTTAATTTTTGACAATGAAGATGCAACTAACTTCAAGAGGTAAAATCACGCAACTGATTAACGTTTCGGTTACCATAATAATTCTTATGGAAAAAAATGAGAAGGTGCGTTTTGCCAGGACTAATCATGCCCACACAAGCATAAAATGTGCCATCAGCAATATGTGAACAGGAGTATGGCTTCCGTCCTCTCGAGTCCTTTCCGGTATTTAAATTAACTCATAGAATCCTGACAGTGCAGAACGAGGCCATTTGAGTAATTCAGTCTGTAATAACTCTCCGAAGAACATCTCACCTCATTCAATTCTCAAAACTTTTCGTTTATGATACCTATCCTGGAACTCTTTTGCCTGTGGGAAGAACCCAGCGTGCCAAGTAGAACTACACAGACCAGAGTAATTGCAAACTCCACAGAAACTCCCAAAGTTGAAAGAGGGCTCAAGTCCCTGACAGTGAAAGGCAGCACCGCAAACCACTCAGACACCCCACTGTTAACTTTGGGAATAAATACGCATATCTGTCTTTGTAACTAACTCTGAATAACTTTGTTTGGGAAACAAACGCTTTCTTGCTCAGCTTGTATTTTTTTCAGTCTCCATCACCTATATGTAAACATTCAGTAATTAAATTGCAAATTGAACAGGGTGTCTCTCTCGTGCATATATGAATGTAACCTTTGATTTGAACAATAGATTAGGAGATTTGCCGTTGGAGTGTATACTGTGAACAGGAAAAATATGAAGTCATCATAGTTCAACTGGACAACTGTGCGTTTCAGTCATGAGAGAGAATTGAATGATTTAGTTGAACCTGAGGGAAATATGGGAGGAACAACGCTGTGGAGACGGAGAGGGACATATATTAGTTAGGTAAATGAGGAGCTCGAGGTTCAGACGGAATAAGAATGAAAACAAACGAGCAACGAATGAGACAATTCTGGAATTCACTGCTTGTTGCGGTTTTTGAATCAGACACCCTCCGAAGACGTAAAATTGAATTATATGCGTAACTATAATGCCAAGATATGCATGGCGATGCATGAATTCGTGTAAAATAGGATCAGAACGGGTCGAGTTTTCTTCCATAATTAGTAGTGCAGACAGCATCTACGGAAGTTTTTTTTTTGTTTCTGAGCTGTAGACCTCTATGTTTGTATATTCCATGGCACGAGATCAAAAAATTGCCTCGAAATATACATATGTACAATGGAGGTGTTTCAGAAAATATACAGCGAAAGTAGGTTTAACTGCAATTGCAGCTGGTTTAGCTGCATCATTGGACAGAAAGCAGAGGTAATCACACATCGTCATGTGCATTGCTTAAAATGACTAAGATAATTGGGGTGATATTGTTACTTTTATGTCTATTATCTCTTACACCGAAATACTTTGAAAGTATATTGTCTTACGAGCTCTTCAGGCTGTTCATACTATATAAGTGCACCAACATCTTCGAATAGAGTTCACCATACATGTTACAGCTGGCGATAAGTTGCAGAGAGCGATCAGCATGAACGATAAAGAGGTCAGTTCAAATGTCCAGTAACAGCAGAGAAGAAATTGTTCTTGAATCTGTTCTTCCGTGTAGGAAAACGTATTTATAGTCTGTCCGATGGAAGAGGATGGTAGAGAGGACGAAAAGAGGTGGGCAGTGTCGTTGGTAATATCGGTTGCTTTCTGGAGGCAGTGAGAAGTGGAGATGGAGTCAATGAATGGAAGGTTGATCTTCAGTATGAAATGGTGTAGATTCACAATTCTCTGGAGTTTCTTTCATCTTGGGAAAAACAGATGCGTTGCCACACTATAATGCATCCCATTATAGTGGGTGTTTACTGTGCTATTTTTATAAAACGTTGGATGGAAACTGTATGGACATGCCGAATTTCCTTTGGTTACTGAAGAAGAAGTGTTGCTTTTCTTTCTTGACTGTAACGCTAAAGTGGATGGATTAGAACAGTTTGATGTTCATTGTCCCTGCCTGGAACCTGATGCTGTCGACCATCACCACTTCAGCATATTTGATGTGTGTTCTCGTACTCCAGCTGCAACCTAACCAAAGTCCTGTACCACTACAGAATATCGTGGTTGTTCTTAAAAGTGATCTGAGGATTCCACTGATCTGTCTTCTTAAAAGCACCTCTTTTGATGCAGATGCACTCACATATTTAGTCGGGGGCTCTAAAACAAAAAAATCTTCAAGAATAACTAACTGAAGCAAAAAAATGCAAAATTACTGGAGAAAATCAGCAAGTATAACAATATCTGTGTACACAAATAAAGAGAATACTTTGAGGCGAGGTAAGATTTCCATAACTGGCAACTGCTAAGCAAAGGTGACAGTTGTTCTGAAGACCTTTTTGAGTGGTTTGGTTAGAATGATTAATCTACTGCGTGTTGATGGAGCCCAGAAGGAGGGAGAGAAAATGGCAGGCAGCCAAAGAGCCTATTTCGAGCGAGCCATAAAACAAAACCAGCTAGATATGCGGTAATGTGAAAAAGAAATGAAGAATTGAAAATGTATTTATTTACTGAAGGCAAGCTACCTGCGGAAATGTTCTGACCATGTAATGCTAAGTAATAGGCTTGCAAAAATGTATTCACACTCAGACTTTGGTGAACTGGATATTGAGTTCTAAGTGCTGTTAGTTGTCTTGTAATTATTGTACCTTGGAAAACAGCTGTTTGCAGAGTGACCCTCACAAGACGCTGTCTCAATTTTGCTTTCATTGGACAGTTCCATTGAGGATGTTGTGCAATCTTAATATCACCTTGAAATGTCAGCCTTGTAAAACACCTCAATTTTGTGTTGTGTTTTATGTGATAGAGTTATTGGCTTTCATGCGATCAACCGTTAAAGTTGAAAGTCCCAAGGTCATTTCCATCTGAAAAGATACCATAGATTAGCATTCTAATTGTACTGGAATTTTGTGCTGCAAATATTACATTGTCATTAGCTGCATATCAGCTGAAAATGAGGCAACTACTGTTCTTACACTGATGCTCGAACACAAAACTTTCATTTTGCCCTTACAACTGAAGCAAGAAGATCACGAAATAAATCATCTTGTGAAATTCTCAATAAGTGAAAGGAGCATTCTCTCTCACAGAACAGCTCATAATGGCATGTTGGTTATAATGTATTTTAGCATTATGATAAAATGTGATTAAATAGAATAGTAAAATCGCACCGGGAAGAAGAATCCCTTCTGCCCATCAAGTCTGTTCAGCCAAATATATAATACACAGTCAGTAGGCTGGATGAACACAACAAGCCAGGTAGGATCAGGACGTGCAGAATTCGACGTTTCGCGTGTGAACCTTCAAGTCTGCGAGTGTTGGGAAGCTGCAGATCATGGAGGTGGAGGGGGCAGTGTTTTGAAATGGGGACATGTGAAGACAAGTAGAGGATATGACCTTGTTGGTCAACGGGAGGAATGAATCCGTTTGGTGGCAGGAAGAAATGGAAGGTATGGCGAAGGTGGAGGGAGTCGGGATGGGAATAAGGCTATCTTAAATTGGATATCTTAGTTTTGGACCCTCCAGGCTGTAAGCTACCCAGGTGGAAGATGGCTTTCCTCCAACTTAAGGTGGTCACGTTGAGGCAATGGAGGAGACCAAGGATGGTCATGTTGGATACGGAGTAGTAAGGGGAATTAAAATGGACGGTGTCCAGGAGGTTCTGAAGACGTTTGTGGTCCTGGATACAATTCTCACTCAACTGATCCCTATGTTACGTTCAGTTTCCCCGATGTAGAGATGCGCCTGATGCAGTAAACTACGTTGGAAAAAAGGCAGGGGAATCTCTGTCCCGACTGGAAATACTTTTGGGGGTACTGGACGGAGGTGAGAGGAGTGACGTACGGACAAATTTTGCATCTTTTCCGGTTGCAGTGAAAGGTTTGTTTGGGTTCACGGGGGTTGGTTTGTGGAATGGCGCAAACCAAGAACTGTTGAAGGGAACAGTCCACGCAGAAGGCAAAAGAGGCGTGTCAAGGGAAAGCTGTCCTTCGTGATGAGGTCTAGCTGGAGTTGGCTGGAGTGTTCCATGATGATGCGTTCGATGCGGAGACTGATGGAGTGGGATATGAGGACAAGGGGGGAACTGATTTATTGCATTGGGAGGGGGACGTTAGAGCATTGGAGCAGGAAAACAGATGGTGCGGTGGAGCGCTATCTGAATTACAAAGGGAGGAAAAGCAATTTGGTCTGTCGGGGAAATTAAATTGATTCGACTTAACTATTAACAAGAGCAAACAAAATGAGCTTTAATAATTTTAACCTCTGCATTGCAGAGGGACCACATGCACTTGACAAAAATGCCTTGTTCAAGGGCCCTGAGCATAATTCATATATTCGTCATATACAGTTTCTTAACACGCTCTCAAGGACAAAGACTGTGAAGACTATATTTGTTACTCTTTTCATTCCCTTGTTGTGGACATACTGTTCTTTTATTTTTCTCTTGTTTAATGTTTACAAAGTTCTGCAGAGACAAGCTATCCTTCGATTGACGCTTCAGCAAAGTGTCAGAAAGTTTAAATTTCGTAAAGCATTGTCTTTCAAATTTTAGCAGAACTGGATTTCAGAGTAATTGTTAATTTTGTTAATTTTCTATTACATTTTCCCCCTCCTTGTCATTTTATGACAACCAGTACAACAACACATAGAGTCAGATTTTTAAAAAATCTACAGAGCCAGATAGCTAAAAGCCAGCGATTTTAACAGTTGTCTGTATTGTAAGGAGCATTTTAGACGCCACATTAAACTCTTCACTTTCTAGTTTTTCCTCCTAAAGTCTTTCACCACTATACAGTCTCCAGGTTCTAGATCGTGCAGCTTCCCTTCTGTTGGTTGGGGTAGTGCTGCTTTCACTTGATTCTGCATTTCGAACAAAAGTGTAGAGAGTTTCATACAGTAAAACAACATCTCATCCTCACAGTGGCCTGTTATCTGTCTTACCTTTGGTCTCGGGCCAATTCCTGTGTTAAGCGACCTACCGATCAAAATTTCCAAAAGCGTAAGATTAGCCCTTCCTCTCCTCCTAGATCTCATATACATCAGCACAATTGGAAGTGCCTTTGTCCATGCCACCCCTAATTCCTCACAACATTTTGTCAATTTATTTTTTAAGGTCGCACTTTCTTTTTCCACTGCCCCACCGCTCGCTGGGTGTTAGACACAGTGTTGTCTCATGTTTATTCCCAAATAATCACTGATCTTGCTGTAAGGCATTATTGACAATTGGTGTCCCATTGTCACTACTAAACCTTTCAGGGATGCCCGTGTATCTACCAAAAACGAAAACTGGGGTAACTTCCACACATATTATAGAGGTAAACATTGACGTATACTTATCATTATTGTACTGAACATATAGTCCACGCTCTCAAATCTCACCGCTCAATATGGGGCTGGGGCATGTTTCAGTGCCCGTAAGGTTGGTAGGAGAGATTAACATGAGCGAGTCTTCATTTCCAAGCATAAGCGAAAGAAGCTTACCTTTACCTTGTGGACTGCCCACTTCCACATCAGACTTCCCCGTCAGACACCCTGCTGTCCAGCCTCCAGGGCCAATTGAGGCTGTCTGCGTGGGCACTGTCAAGCCAAGTGGCCATTGCTCCAAACACAAAGCACCCACCAGATCTACCTCTGCCAGCGCCTCTTTTGCACTCTTTTTCAGCAGCACTTCCCTCCAACGGCTGGGCGACCACCGGCATCATAATAAGCTGAGCTTTTTGTGTTTGCTGTTCAATCTTTAGTTTCCACTTATCCAACTCTTGGGAAAGCAATTTTTCAGCATGTAACACATGTTGTTCTATCAAATTCAGCTTTCCCGTTTCCCAGGTAATACATGTGTCCTAATCCTTTTTCGCTCTTTCGCCCTTCATTCCTTTGATGAAGCTGTTCCGCAGGTGTGCTTCATACAGTGTGATTTCTGCAGACGTTATGTCTTCAGGTGGTCTCAGTCCACTATGGCGTTATGGACTTCAGTGAGGCCAATAAGGTAGTGGGACACTGTCTCACCTTTTCGTTGTTTACACATTGTTATTTTGGCCATTTCCATATGCACTGGGAATGCCTCCTTACAGGCGGTTGCCAGCGCTGAAACAAAAGCATTGAAGTGTCCATTCTCTCCCGCTTGTGGGTCCGTTGATCTGGTATGGACGTTTACGGCTGGCCATGTATGCTTGATTTTGGTGACATTAACGCCTAGTTTTTGTCCCAGGAGTCGTCTCGTCTCACGTGACGTGAGACAGAGCTCGGTACAGACCTTTGTCACTTCTTCAGCGAACGTATTACCTCCAACCTCGAGTGGGTCAGGCAACTGCCCATTGGCACTTTCCAAATCCTTCATGGTCCATGGTCTGTCGAAAAGCACTGCGCACCCTTCTGGGCTGCAACTTCAACCGTTTGGGCTTGCAGAACGACCTGGTAAGATGATCCTACGCCAACCCGCTCAACGTCTGACTCATCATCCAGCCTGGGGACATTGCGAGGAGGCCCTGGATTACTTTCTCTCTTGGAGTGGCCGTTGTCATTTGGGGCTTCTTGCTTCAGTTGGTTGCAGGTACGATTTGCTATCGATAGTTTAGCCGACCCTGAGGTGGAGTCTGCTGGCTGGAACCTTCGCCAGGTGGTTCTCGTAGGGGGACTGCAGGTTTGGAGGGCAGTCATCAAGGTCAGGATCTTGAACAGACTTAAGAGACTGTACAGTATCGTTTGATTATTTCCTGGGCATATCTGCCTGTGCACCAGTGTTTGTACATGTATTTGATCTATCTTTTACTTGAGGCTTCCTTTCCCTGATATTAGCCTCAGCCTTCTACATGTTATAAGCACTCAAATTCACAGATGCTATTTTTCTCTTCCATTTCTCCTTCTTTCTCTCCTCCCACCTCGAACTCAATTTCCAACTGCCTTTTATTAAAATATCCGCCCTCCGGAAAACCACATTCCTTGATCATTAATTCTAACTGCTTTAGAGACTGTGGGCCATAATTATTTATCACGTAATAAACTTTTGGTTGGCCATTCAAATTCCTCTGTGTACCCTCTTTTTGTTTGCTCTTGCCGGAGCCCATTTTCAACTCTCCCTATTTCACTGACGGTACCATTATCTTTTTCCCTTTGACTTGCTTTTTACTTCCGATGGTCTCCTCTCGCATTGGGCGTGTCCGCCTCAACTCCTTGGTTCTCATAAACAACGAAACTACGTACCTGGTACGTTTTTTGAGACTCCAACTCAGTCAGTGTTAGTTCCAGTTCGAAAACCACCCTTAAACTTGCTGTCTATCAAACACTCTAGAGACGGCAATCCTTTCTCTTTAGTTTTGCTCGACTACCGCGTGAGTGTTTACTGAACCGTGTTCCTGATTCATTTATTCGCTTCGAATGAGTCTCTATATAGGATTACTTAAGCCACGACTCTTACCATGATCGGATTCAGTCCAGACCCCGGCGCCGGGGCGATCCACAGATTCCCAGACCTCTCACGCAGTGGGGCCAATTTAGCGTTCGAGATGAAGTAAAAGACCTTCAAGGCGCTGCCGCCTGCACATCCTGGGAATCTTCAGAATCTTTACCCGTGATGTGGTGCTGGGCGAACCCCAAGTTTACGGTTGTTGAAATTAAATTGAGTCGACTCAACTATTCACAAGAGCAACCAAAATGAGCTTTCATAATTTTAACCTCTGCATTGCAGAGGGACCACATGTACTTGACAAAAATGCCTTGTTCAAGGGCCCTGAGCATAATTCATATACTCGTCTTACACTGTTTCTTATCACACTCTCAAAGACAAAGACTGAGAAGATTTTAGTTGTTATTCTTTTCATTCCATTGATGTGGACATACTGTTCTTATATTTTTCTCTTGTTGAATGTTTACAAAGTTCCGCAGAGACAAGGCGTCCCTCGACTGCAGACTTCATCGAAGTGTCAGAATGTATTAAATTTAGTAAAGCATTGTTTTTCAAATGTTAGAATAACTGGATATTAGAGTAAATGATAATTTTACAAATTTTCCATTACAGGTCGAAATAGGTGGACATCTGGGATGCTCGCGAATGTAATGCCTCCTCGTCCAAGCAAATACATTGGAGGTGCAGGAATTCGTAGAATTCTGACATGACAATTCTTGGCCTCCCAACGAACCACACCGCAAATTTAAGGAACCAATCTTCATCTTTCGATTGGGCAGCCAACTTCTCGGAGCAGACAACATCGAATTATTCAATTTCAAATAACCACCTTTCCCATACGTGGACTCCCTTCCCACCGCCGCCTCCAATCCAATCCTCCCTGCCACCAACCAGATTCATTCCTCCCCTTGACAAAACAGTTCGTACCCTCCACATGACTTTACCTATCCCCATTTCACCACAGTATCCCTGCAACCCCCATTGTCTGCAACTCCCCTGTACCTTCTCGTAGTCCTGAAGATGCGTTCGACCTGGAAAATCGATTTCTCCACATCGTGATGCTGCATGGCTGATTGTCTGTTTTTGATTCCAGCATAAGAAGTCTGTTTTTATATTCTCTGCCGCATATATAAGGCAACCAAAAGGAAGCCCACATCTTCTTAGGAGCCCTGCAGCTCAGAATGATACAACACTTTCCATAGCCAATGTAGTACTCTGGAAATTCTCTGAGGTTTCCCACCTCACAATTCTTTGAGAGTAGGAGTTAGGATGTCACGTTAATATTGAACAGAGTATCGCTGAAACATCTTCTGCAATATTGTGTTCAGTTCTGCTCGCGCTGTTATTGAACTCGAGAAAGTTCAGATGAGATTGACAAAGATGTTGCTCTGTGGAACGTTTGAGTTACATTGAAAAGCTGGATAGAATGGGATATTTCTCACTGGGATATAAGAAGTGGACATATGAGATTATAGAGACTTATAAAATCAAGAGATGTGTGGATAGAATTAATGTTGTGTTGTTTGCATTGACTTTCAAGAGTCGGGACACGTTTTATCGTGAAAGGCTGATGATATAAGAAAATGTGAGGCAATAATTTCAACAGAGGGTGGTTTCAATGTTAAAGGAACATCCAAGAAATGAGATATTTGCGGCTATACCAGTTCCTATGGGAAATAACAAGTATAAAAGCATGGGAAGGGCTAAACCATAAAGACCATTAGTGAACTATTGCAAGGGTTCGATGAAATGTTACACTAATCAAGATGATGTATCAATGGGACTGTGGAATGACACCAATTAGCGGAGTCAGGCTGAATCTAAAAGATCATTGAGACGGGATAAGATAGCAACAATCAGTGAAGGTAGAATCGCCTGCTGAAGATCAACGTTGGACGGACGTAATTGCAAATATTTAATCAGCCGTTAGCAGGGTCAGCATGTCAGGTTGCTGGAGACCATTATGGCAAAGTGTGACAGCAGTTACTGAATTCGTAGCTAGCAGGGTTAGCCTGAGATTAAAGACCGTTTTGGTAAATGTGAGAGCAAATATCTATCATGACAGATTAGAATAAGATTAAGTTAAATGTAGTAAAGGTTATAGTCCTAGACGTAGAGAGGTGGGCGGCACGGTGGCACAGTGGTTAGCACACACAGACTCTAACACCAGAGAAAATATTGCCACCTTCTGCAGATTCTCCAGGCTTCGTTATCATCTCTAGACCTTGTGCTGGCCCACAAATTCTGTAGTCTCATCGACTCCCAATATCTGTCTTATTCTTCCAGAACCTGTACCCTTTCCAATCAATCTCATCTCTTCCAGCTCACTTTCGCCTCTATTTCTGTAAAACCACGATAGATTTCTCTATATCTCTCTCCATTTCTGAAAGCTCATTGTGTCCCGAAAACACTCGCTGTTTCTTTGTTGCATGCTCCAGTCGCTACACTGAGTTTGCTGACTGTCATCTTTTACGGCTCTGCAACCGTGAGTCTCTCTGTGTCATACATTGCAATCAACCAACCTTCCTTTTTTTCATCTTCTAAAACAGTGCCCATCCTCATTCCATATGAAACCTTACATGGACACACAATGCTCCCATTCAATGTAATCGTCTCCTAAGTTTCTCCAACCTTCCTCCTCTTTGTAACCTCCACCGACAATGCAACCCACCTTCTATCTTTGATATAACTCATCCCTTCAACATCACATTTCTTTCAACTGTGCTGGATCCTTAATGTTCCTGACTTACCTCGACACCGTTATTTTTTGAGTCATTTAATGTTTAATATATTCACAATTGGTGGACATGTGAGCTCAGGTACCTAAGAAGTTCCTTCCGAAAACTATCAGCGAGCCACAGATCCACAAAACACAGAAACAGCACTTTGAATGCTTCTCATCCTGACCACAGGGTGGAGGAGATTGAGAAAAATGAAGCAGGGAATAACCTTCAAATCACTTGGAGATGTCACCTTCTTCAGAATCTGCAGAAAGTAATGCATTGTGAACTAATATCTTCCTTTATCTGGATGTAGAGGCCAAAGACCTTCAACACTGTAAAAAAAATGGACAATTAGGTCTGCACTGATGGAATGCAATTACGACACGACTCGAATGCAATTCTCAGCCCTTGGCACTGCAAATAATGCTCTAAATACTTCTTCAATGTTGCGAGGATTTCTGCCCCCAGCAGCCATTCAAGCATTAAATTAGTTGCCCACCACCCTTCAAATGAAATTGTATTTCCTCAAATCTTCTATAAACTTGCAACAAATTTTCTTAAATTTATGCACCTCTGTCATTAATCCTCTGGTGGACATATTTCGTCATCTCCACGCTATCTTTCCATCTCCAAATTTTCTTCATCACAATAGTGCCCCTTTTCATTGTTGCCTGTTCTTGTATGAACCAAAAACATTGTTTCCATTTTCACTTAACAACTGGAACTATCCATCCCGGGTATAATTTTTAAAAATATCCTCTACGTCGTCTCCAGTGCACTCACATACATCCTGCAACATAGATTCTGGGACTGCACATAATATTCTAATTATGTCCTACCTTTAACGCAAAGACATGCCTAAAACTCATGCTGTGTCACAGAACTTTCCACCACACATTTAACAAAAACTGACCCATGAAAAAAAACTTGAACTGTATTATTCCCACTCAATATTGGTAAAGGTAGAGAGCCCACATCAACTACTCTGTTACAAGCATTCCTTTGAAAATCATCTTTGCTATCCTCTCCTCTACATCCCTGGAACAATTCAGAGGTCAATAGAAACCTCACAACCGGCGACCTGATCTTTCCTGATTCTAAACTGAGCCCAATCTACCTTAGTGGGCGAGTCTTTTACCGTTTTCTCAGCTGCTATAATACTACACTTGATTAGCATGGCAAAATTTATCGTTTATCATCGTCTCTGTTACTGTGGTAACATTTAATTCCTGGATTCTGCAACAGCGAATCCTGTCCCTCCTCGAGCCATGTCTATGAATTGATCACAAATTCGAAATGCCAGGTCCCAACCCATGTTCATGCACCCTATTCTGGATGCTGCTGGAATTAACACAACATCCTGCAACACATTTACACAACATCCTGCAAACCTCTCTTTGACCTCACTACTCTCAACCTCCTGTAAAATGGAACTACAATTGAAGTGTCCATCTCCCTGTTGCATTAGTTTAATCTCCCTGAAATTAGCTGGAATGGCCATGCTGACCTACCCTTGGTTTCAGGGATGTGTAAATTGGATGTCTTTGCCATGCAAAATGCAGGGTTACAGGTATAGACAGCGGGATGTGTGGTGGATGCATTTTTTTGACTGAAAGGCCCGTTTCCAATGCTACACCTTGCCTTCATCCTTCAGCTAAGGGAACCGGCTTTTATTTAATTTATCTGATTCATGGCCTTTATAGATCCATAAATGGATTAGGTCACTCACTCAAATTTCTATGCTCTGTCGAAAAGAAACCGAGATTATTTTGCCAAGTTAATTAGGCTTCATATAGAGGAAAATCTACACACAAACAAAAACAGACTCACCAACAAACTGGTACATACTCACACACTTACGCAGACGCTCTCTCATATGCACGTTCTCTCTGAGACACATACACACACACACAGAGAGACACACAGACAGATACACACAGACAAAAAATGTTGCAGTCTTATACTCCATCACTGTCGCGCAAAGACGTTATCTGGCATGCATTCAAACGCTACCACACACATTTTCTCAATTTTTCTCTCCCTCATATGCACACACACACACACACACACACACACACACAGACAACACACCCACAGACACACACATGTAAGTCGATGGGATGAATTGCATTTGCAGAAACCATTCACTTCGTTGAAAATGCATAAAATCCGCATGCTGTCAGGTTCATGTTTTATAAGCCATGAGACATTTTATAAAATCCTACGTTAGAAATATACCTAGTCAGGCTCAGAATTGGAATATATGCACACTCTGATATATTTTCTGAACTAAGGTGTGGGCTTCCTTTTATGAAACTTTAAGTAATATCAGGCATATGGCTTGAAAGAGCTTCTGGGATTCAAATATGGATTAATTGAAACCTACAGTCCATTCGAAAATATGAAAGACTGAAGAGCAATCCAGGTTAGTTCAATATATTGCATCAGTGTATGATACTATTGATATTTTGCTAAAAATTCTGTATCCTATAATCCAACTGCAATAGCAACATGACGAAGGAGCAGCGCTTCCTTTGTATTTCCAAAAATACACGTTTAACAAAAAAAACCTGATGTCATGTGATCTTTAACTTTGTATAATCCAGTCCCACACAAGCATCTTTAAAATTGCATAAACAGTTCGTGACTTTGAAGAATAGACAGTTCCACAAGAGGATCATGGAATTCCAATTCGAGAATGTGAAATCTTGGATCAATCAAATGAAGTATCTTGAAATCAATCACCTCCTCCTTAGTTTCTCTCATGCAGTTGTTCATTAAAGCGAAATATTCAGGATCACCTTCAACAAGTGATGCAGATGAGATTGCCTTCCATAGATTGTTTTGCATTTGAAGAAAGAAATATAACTGAGCACTCTATGGCAAGATTATCTTGATTATCAGATCAACTTGGCAGGAATTTCAGGACATGAGCATTGAAGAGAAACATTACTTCCTACTTTCCCCAGTTATTTCATCAGAATCACACGTGCCAATGTAATCTATATAATTCTGTACCTACATCAAAATTTCCTCAATACTTCATTACTGTATCACTTTCTGGTATCCAGAATTAAGTATTAGTAAGTATTGGACATGGTTAAGAAGCGTTTTCATAAAATGAAGCAAGGTTTATACAATTCGAACTTCTGCAATAGATGGGGAAATCTCAAGTTGTCTCCTTGAAAAATAGAAGGGTCATAGGAGGGATCGAACTGAAATATTCAGAACTGTGAGAGAAGTGCAAAAAAAGTAGAGATTGTTTCGAAACCTGAAATGATTATCGAATCATCGAGACATACAGCACAGATACAAAGCGTTTGATCCAGCCCTTCCATGCCCAACCATCATTCCAATCTCAGTTAGATGCTACTGACTGTGGTTGGCCCTCACCCCTCCAGACGTTTCTTATTGGTGTCCTTATCTAAAATACTTTAAACATTGTAACTCTACCATATCCATCACTTCATCTGAAAGTTCAATCCACATACTAACTACTCTCTGCAAAAAAGGCTTTGTTTCAGTTTTAATTCTTTCTCCTCTCCATTAAAAAAATCGGAATGCTTTCGAATTGCCCCGCCTGAGGGAATATAGAAACTGTTGATAATCACATTACCTATGCATATCATTATTTTATAAGCCTTCATAACGTCACCTGTCAAGTTGCTACGCTCCACACAATGCATCTTGTGACAGTTGTAGGAAGAAAATTCATGGGGCAGAGATGTAAATAAATATTGATACGAGATGATATTTGAATAAGGCGGAATTTCACGTTGTGTTTTGCACAGGGAAATCTTGGACCTGAAATAATGTACGAGGGTGGGTTAACAGAAACTCTGAAGAAGCAATTGAACAAATCTTTGAAAGCAATGACGTGCAGTATTACGGGTGCAGGTTAAAAGCATGTTCCTACATGGTGAAGTCTTAAGATCAGGTCTGGAAATGTTGAAGGAAGTATCTCAGTCTGGTTGGACAATTCATTGACATGCGGGAAACCGGAACTGAACAAGAGGTATTTTTTTTCGGATTGTCAACGTTTTGTCAGTGGAATTCCACATGGTTCCGTGATCTAAACTATTCGCAATATGTATTAATCAATTGGAGGAATTAAGTAAATGCACCGTAGTCAAATTTTTAGACTGCAAACATTAGTTGTAAAATTAAGTTGCAAGGTAATAAAGTTTGCACAGTGATTTCGATTGGTTATGTAAATTGCATAAAGTTGACAAAGGGACTATACTTTGAAAAAATGTTGTCCATGGTGGAAAAATAAAAGGAGCAAAATCATGATGATTTAATTGTGGAAATACTGCAGGAATTGGCAAAACATCTGGACAGCGGGTCACTCGCGCATGAAACAATGAAAACTAACACATGTGTGAAGCAAGCAATCAGTAAGGCGAAACGAATATTGCTTCTTATACGAAACTGGTTGTATAATTAGAATGCAGAGTGCGAGTGAGACCACCCGTGGAGAATTGTGATAGGATTCTTGGCAAAGACCAGGTGAATAACAAGAACATTTTCCTACGTGTGGATGAACTATAAAGTCCAAGGAGTAATTTTAAAGTCAGACGAGGAAGTTTTTATTTCACAAACACATGGACGTGGACTGACCAACGAGAGGAAGGAGTGAGTCCAGGTCCATTTTAAACGTTTACAAACATTGGATAACTAAAGGAAAGGGAAATTTTCAGAGGGATTCGCATCAAACTCAGTGAAATAAAACTGCTATGGCTTTGGGAACAAAAGTGGTCGTTCACAAATGAATCATAGAAGACAAAACATAGAACGTCATAACGCCCTTCGGCACTCGATGTTCCGCCGACCTGAGATACAAATGCGAAGCTCATCGAACCGACACTATTTTCTTGTCATCCTATGTATACCAATCATCATTTAAATGCTCGTAAATTTAATGATTCTCTTGCTGTTACAGGCAGAGTGTTGCATGCAGTTAAATCTCTGCGTAAAGCAAATACCTCTGACATCTGTCATGCCTCTGTCCCTCTCATTTTTAAGCTTTGTCCCTTCGTGCGAGACATCACCGAGGAAAAAAGGCTGTCTACTGTTTACCCTATCTAATTTTCTGATCATCTGGTATGTCTCTATTAAGTCACCTTTAAACTTCTTCTCTGTAACGAAAACAGCCTCTAATCCCTTAGACTTTCCTCATAAGACTTTAACTGGTAAATCTCCTCTGCACACTTTTCAATGTTTCCACGTCCATCCTATAATGCAGTGAGCAGAACTGGACGCAACATTTACGTGCGACAGCATCAGAGCTTTGTATAGCTGGAACATGACCTTATGGTTCAAAACTCAATCTATCGACCAATTAAAGTTACAAATCTTATGCCTTCGTAATAAACCTATCACGCTGCGAGGCAAATTTCAGGTATCTACGTACATGGACGCCTAAACCTCTCTGCTCAACCACACTACCCTGCAACTTACTATGAGCAGAGGTCCCTGTATTCCTGTAACTCCTTCTGAAGTGAATCACCTCGCAATTTTCCGCATTCAGCTGCATCTGCATTCTTTGCCCAAATCTGCAGCTTATCTATGTGTCTCTGTAACTCTATTATATCCTTCAGTACTATCCACAACTCATCGGACCTTAATGTCATCCGCAAAGTTACTCGTCCATCCTTTCATGCCCTCATCCAGATCTTTTATAAGAATGACAAACGTCAGTGGCCGCAAAACAGAGCCTTGTGGTACGCCACCAGTAACTGATCTACACGATGAACATTTCCCATCAACCACCACCCTCTGTCTTCTTTCAACCAATCACTGATCCAAACCGCTACATTACCCACAGTCCCACGCCACCGTACTTTCTGCAATAGAGTTCCACGGGAGCCTTATCGAAGTGTTTACGAAAACCCAAATGCACCACAACAACCGCTTTAATCACCTTCTGATAGAACTAAAGAAGATTTGTGAGAAACGACCTAACTTTCACAAATCATTGTTGACTATCCCCAATCCAATTGCCCGTTTCGAGATTATTATAAATCTTGTTTCTTCCGATCCTTTTCAACACTTCAGCTACAACTGAAGCAAGGGTCGCTGGTCATTAGTTAACTGGGTTGTCTCATTTAACCTTACTGAACAAGGTGACAGCATTTCCTCTCTCCAGTCTTCTGGTATTACTCCTCTAGACAATGACGGAATAAAAAGCAACACCAAACTTTCCCTAATCTCCACCCTGGGTGCCCATTGTGGAGCAGATTAACTCCCAGCTCAGCGGATTTATCTATCCTTACACGTTCCACAATTGCTGACATCACCTCCTTGTCAAGCTCAATCCCGTCTTGTGTAATAGCCTTAATCTCAATATTCTCCTCCACAACATAAAATTTTTCCAGTGGCAAAACTGACGATGCACATTCAGTCAGTGTCTTTTCTACTTCCGCACACTCCACGCACAACTTCCCACTACTGTCCTTGACTAACCCTAAATTTCCTCTTGTCATTCTCTTAGTTCTGACATACTTTCGGGTTTTTTTCTTTGCTCCTACTTATCAAAGACTTTCCATGGACCCTTCTGGCTCTTCCTAGCTCTCTCTTTATGTCTTTGTTGGCGAACATGTAATTCTCAACTGCACTCACTGAGCCTTCACATCTCCTCTTTCTGTAAGCTCCATTCATCCTTTTGATAAGAGATTCAACTTATTTCATAAAACATGTCTCCATCAGTCGATCACCTCCTCCCTGCCTAATATGTACATAATTATCAAGGGGACGCAGAAGCTGTTCCATGAACAACCCAAACATTTCAATTATGCCCATCCCTAGAAGTTGCCTTATCCAGTCTGTGCATCCTTAGTCTCACCCATAATTACCTTTCCTCTCGCCGTAACTCTTGTCCTGCGGTATCTACTAACCCCTTTCCGGTGTTAAAGTAAATGTAAAAGAATTGTGTAGGAGAAAGTCATGATTGCAAATTGGTGGAGATCAGAGTCTGGAAAGTGAGACTGCCGATGTTGGACATCAGTGTAGCGAAAATGAGGACTATAAATGCTAGAGATTAGAGTCAAGAAAGTTAAGTAACATATTACATCTACGAGTGTTGCAGTGTTTGGACTCAAAACCACTACTCAAAAAGCATAGAATTTAAACACAGCACGACAGAGCGGTCAGCCACAGTGGCACGTGCCACGTTTGTCCCCTGACCTCCAGGGTGAACACTTCAACTCTCCCTCCCACTTGACCCAGGACATGCAGGCCTGGGAGCACCTCCAGCGCCTAGCCCTTCACTCTCAGCGCACACACACACATACATAAGTCTTGAAATGTCGTAAATGTGGATTAGGTTATGCCTTATCGCATTGTTCGCAGTACAGACTCAATAGCTGAAAAGCCTCCTCAGGATTAAATTATATTTTGACTTTACGATTGAATATTCCATACATCCGATAAATACCATCATAAAACTGCCACGGTTGAATGCAATCTGTAGATTTGAAGAAGCCTCTTTGCTAAGAAAACGTGGCACTGTTTTATCGCAGAAAACGTACGAATATTCAAAGTTACAACTTTTTAAATCAGGGCTAGAAAACAGAGTTATTGCGTGTTGTGCCTCTTTGCAACACCTTGCTATAGACAGCTGTGGGGTCTGTCCCATTTCGTATATTGTAGACTGCTTTGTAAATTGTTAATCAGGAGGGGATTGTTCGATCATGGTGAAAGGTAAGGACGTGAATCAGAGGTATGCTATTTTGGCCTCAATCGTAGGGAATGGGAGAGCAGGCTCAACGGCTTACACCGCCAACAGCTGTTCTCACTTGTTAAATGTGCATTTCGTCGAAATTCATAATGCTGGTCCAGGACCAGGACATTTTAGAAAATTAGGGAAGCTGGATTTCAACATGAGGAGAAAATAATTCGGACGTTGACTGTGCGGAGAGTTTAAGTAGCTGGAGCTGAAGACAAATATTGAATGCTACGCCCAGTATCCATCATAACTGAATGACTCGGTGGTGTTTGCTCCGTGAAATGCGAGTCCGTGTTCAAATGTCCAACAGAGACAGAAATAAAAGTGACGTGCCAAGGGAGGAAACAACATGCAATAAATGTTTACTGTGAAAATCAAATGAATCCCAGTATGTGTTCCTTTTAGCCAGGCGAGGCAATTAACAACTGTGATTAGTTACTTCGACGTTTTTCTCTCAGCACGTTTGGATCGAAAACTGATGTCTCTGAGCTGAACCACTCCACGACAACAACATAGTTATATAGTACGTCCAGTCTTTCAACATGCAATGTTATCCAAGCATATTATCCAATTCAACAATTCGGTATTTCAGATTATCATCCAACCGTGTCCAAATGTGAAGAGAATCATGCCATTTGTTTCAACTGCAAAGGCAGTCTTGACCATTAGACAAAGCAGATAACGACTTAAAAATTAGCGGTCTCTGCTACTTTGATGATATATTGGAGAACACGATGAAAACAACGATAAGGCTTGCTCATTATGCAAATGAAATCTACTATTTGTAAAATGAATTGTAATGAGTTGTCCATTTCTGACCAAAATTATACCAAAAATTTCAGAGAAATAGCCTTCATAAATCAACACTGCCGAAAGTTACCAAAACTCAAACTGATTGTTTTAATGCATCTCCAATTTTATATCCGAAAATACCTTTTATACCTTGGCATCTGCCCTTTCACAGGGAGGTAAAGAAGACAATGACAGAAGTTGAAACACTGACCTTATCACAGCTCATACCTCCAATCCCGTTGGCCGACCACCATTTTGCAAGAATCCTCGTAAACATTCCAACTCGTTGCACGTGGTAGATCAGGGACGGAGATAGCGGAAGTGCTGAATTTCATCGATTTCTTGCGGGAAGAGTCCTTGGAGCCAGGTGGAAAATTGAGGTGTAGAATGTTTATGGATGTTGCTTATAAGCACTTTCAGTACAGATTCAATAAATTAACATCCAGATATTTTTAACTAAGGGAGAAACTCACAGAAGTAAAGATACATTTCCAATAGACATCGATAAATGATTGTTTCGGGCTCATGAGCAGGCCTCAAGTTAGCAGGCGGTGACTAATAATGTCTGGCACAGATCTGCAATCTGGGCTCATTTGCGCCAATCGGTTAATAACGGCATGTACAATGAAGTAGACAGGTTCATATCTAAATTTACCGATGACAGAAAGTTACACAACCCCATGGCAGTTTAAAAGAATTCATACACTTAACACAGGAGTAAACATAGTGAATGGGCACAACTGATCGAGATATTTAATATAGGTATTAATGAAAGCAAGTGAGAGTTTATGAAGTTTGGATTGAAACATAATATATCAGAGTACTTTCTTAAGGTAAGATGGATGTACACGGTACGACCAAGTAAGGAACGAAATGTTAAGTCCCTCGGGTAAACATTTATAAAGAAGGGAAACAATTTAGCTTTCACCATATTAATGGACATAATCTGACCAGGACTTCAACCTACAGTGGTGTTGTTTCGGATAGTTCCAGTGTTAGGTCATTCTACAGGATTATTCTTCGAAAGTTTAATGCTCATGTTTCCGTCATTATAACTATTTTGTCCTTCAGCCTCTGAAGGCATACGTTGATGATTGCCAAACTTGTCATTATTTTCCAAGGTATTCAAGGTTGATGATTATTGTTTAAGGTCCTTTCAGCCAAATTATTGCAAGTCTGCAGTTTGGCTTCCGATCAAACGTTCTCCATCTTGTGAAGATTTCGTGTTTACAATAGAGTCGAAAGACATAGATTACCTGTTGTTAATTCCGTAAAATCTTCTGCAGTGAAATCAATTGGCCTGTGGCGTTAAGACATCCAGTTTATCAAGCAAGAGTCAGAGCAGGTTTGTTTATATAATCTCAACAACGCAAGGGCACCTGCTTGAGTCGTTAAGTAACAACTTGCCTTTGTTTCTTAACAGTTTATTCCAGACAGATTTATCACTGTGTGACAATGTTCATCTTGTGTTGAATCAGTCTATGAACAGTTATAACATTTCTGACGTGTATAATGTCATTATCTCATGCAATGGCTGAACAGCGTGGTCCTATATTTCTAAACTCCTCTGTTTGAACAAAGGACTTTACTCTCCAATTTACGTTTAGAATTTTCCACAAGTGAAATGAAATTTATACCAAACTATTGTCTCTATTAGGACACTGATCAAGTTGGCTCAAATGAAAGCTTCCAGCATCGAGAGTAAATTGGAATGTTAATCTCGAATTGCCTTCGCTGTACGAAGCAGGGGATGGGTGCCTAAAATTGTTTGGATGCATGAACGATCCATGTAGGTGTAGATTAGAACATGGTAGCGGTGTGTTCAAAATAGGTTTATGGATTTTCTTTTGGTTGTTTGATGTTGAGATTGAAGATCTTGAATGGAGCATGAGTGACTAGGTTCAGGCTAACGTAGAGACATAGTTTTGATTTTTACTTTCCGTCGTTCGATTATTAAAGTTGGCGTTGTGCATAGACCTTTCTCTCTTCCGCTCTCACTCTCAGCAGATATAAAACAACCTCGAAGTCTTTTTTACACTGAAAAAATCATTCTTCCGGCTATTCCTTTCAAAAAATTCGGTTATTCTGAATTTGGTTTTGCGTAGATACCTGCTGCTGTATTGGAGTAGTAGATCAAATATGAATTATTTTCTATAATATCGATATAGGTTTCCAATTATGCCAATTTCCTTGTTTTGTATCACAAATACTATGTTAGACTCAAGTGTGTTGAGCCTAAAGCTTAATCTAATCACATGCAGAACGCGACAACGTCTGTTAACCTTGGAATAAAGAGATGTATCCGTTCATTCTAAGTTCAGAGAAGGTTTACCAAGATGATCCAAGCTACAGAGGACTTATCTAATTGTAAAAGGTTAAACAGATTGGGAGAGCAGTCAGTCGAGTTTCAACGAATAACAGATGATTTCATTTTAATCGATGCAATTCTGAAGAAGCATTCGGGTAAACACTATGAGGATATCTCCCATCAGTACGGAATCTAAGATCAGGAACGTTAGTCTCAGGGCACCAATTCCAGACTATGGAACAAGAGGATTTTTTTTTCTCAGAGAGTCGTCAACGACTGGGCACTGAGAGCTGTGGGGACAGATTACTTGGGAATATTTAAGACTAAGAGAGAAAATGTTTTGATCAGTCGGGGAATCATGGGTTCCAGGAAAGCTAAGAAAGCAGACACGGTGAATGTCGGTTTGATCATGATTATATTTAATGACAGAACGGGCTCCTGGAGGCAGATTTCCTTGTATGGTCTTTTCCGGTCATCAATGGATGGTCAATGATAAACATCAGATTAGAAATTATAATGTAGAATATAGGAACACCGAGGACATAAAGTAGCATCCGTTTCCAAAAACACATGCAGTCTACCAGAAGGCAAACTTGCTTTCAGAATTCGAAATATTGTCGGCTAACGGAGAGATGGAATTGGAGTCGGATTAGATCGATTGGTGTCTTGATCCTGCTCCCGACTTGGATAAAATCATTAGATGTCTGATAAACGTCTTTTCAAACATTTGTCAGTCGCAAATATCGCCCTCAATAAATCCAATGTTACTTTCTCACTGCTCCTTGATCAAGCCACCTTAAAGCCTACCACCGTTGAGAAGACTTCCTCTTTGATTTTGTTGAGTGACTGTTTTTCAATTCAGAAATCAACTATTGTATGCCGTTCTGGAATCCACATAATAGGAGGGTTTAGATTTTACTGAAGCGTGTACAGAAGAGATTTGTCTGGAAAGTTAAAGTGTATCGTTCAATGAGATGCAGAATTTCATTTATGAAAAGGGACTGAACAGACCGGTATTTCTCTCCTTACAGCGGAGGTTATTGGGAAATGAAATTATTATGAGACAACGAATTATGAGGACTATAGACACGTTCAGCAACCCATATTCCATATTCATAAGGAAATTGCCTGGCCACAGCGTCGTAGAATCATAGAGATGCACAGCACGGAAATAGGCCGTTTTTTCCAACTTGTCCATGCTGAACAGATATCTCTACCCAATGCAATCCCATTGCCAGTACTGGCCCATATCTCTCCAAACCCTTCCTATTCATATACCCATCCAGATTCCTTTTAAATTTTACAATTGTACTAGCCTCTACCACTTTCTCTGGCAGCTCATTCCATTCACGCACCACCGCCTGTATAAAAATCTTGCCCATTATGTCTCTTTTAAATCTTTCCAGTCTGAATCTAAACCTATGCCCTCTAGTTTTGAATTCGCCCACCCCAACGAAGACACTTTGTCAACTTATCCAAACCATGTCGCCCATGATTTTATGAAGTACTATAAGGTCAGCCCTCAGCCTCCGAAAACAGATCCAGCTAATTCAACCTCTTCCGATATCTCAAATCCTCGGACACAGGAAAAACGCTCGAAAATCTTCTCTGACGTTTCACAACATCTTCTGCACTTATCTTAGGACTGTGACTAATTTACACTCTGATAAACGAGAAAGATCAACAGAAATGATAAAAGTGCAAACTGATAAGAGCTTATGCAAGTATGGATTTGAAACAGGACATTGGAAGGTAATGATGATAATGTGACATGATCATAGTAATCTAAACAGAAGGTACACAGCCTGCTCACGACGAATAAATCAGGCGACAACTGTCCTTGTTCAAAACCAACAAAACATTACTGTAGTGCTGAAATAAACATTGTATTGCTCTTCCAGTAAAATAATACTTTTTATCAATTAATTCCAAATGTTTCAATTTATGCAATTGAAACTTATTTTGTTTCTATAATCAAAAATAGCGCCACAGCATGGCGACCTTTTGCAGCTTTCAGTATACCAACGTGCAAGTGACAATATTAAATAAATCTTCATACATATATAGATATCAATGAACTATTTCAGTCAGTGCTGGAATTCAATGAGAAAGAAGTAAAGTTGTTTCAATGATAAAGAAAGCATTTGTGTACAGCTGGAATTGCCACACTAAATACAAATAATCGTACAAAAGCTAATGCACACTTTCACTGCAATGTGGAACCAACTTCCTCGTGAGCTGTGATCACATGATTGAAGATGAGTGATGTTGACAACTTGACAAGTCATCAATGTCGCCCGGACTGGTCATTTCTCGTCAGTAATATGATGTGCCAAAATCACTATTATCCCCGACAATAATTCTCGTACAGTGGCCACTTTCAGCATTGAAACTGTTGACCTTATATTCCTTTGCATAACAGAAGTAGATCTCATTTCTCGAATTTCAGTTCAGATATGAATTTGGTCCCGTGGAAAACATTATATTCATTGAAAAGAAAAGCAATATTTTGCTACAGTTATCCTGTTTGCATCAAGGCCTGCATTTTATTTTTAGAATTTTAAAAAAATGAGCTAATTATCTCCGGGACACTGCCATTAGGCATAATTATGACTCATACATTTACGTATCAGAATGGAAAAAGAGTTCCTGATGAAAAATGAGCAAGTCACTGTTTCTTTTTGCCATTTACTACCCTGTCATTGCGGTGATCTGGAATCCAGGTGTAGCATTCAGTTTTGCTGAAGGGAATAATTGTGATATATATCAGTGTTAAAAGTTACCGTAGGGATTTTCAGTAAATGGCATTTAATCTTGTGGTTCACTGCAGTGTATTATTTCTTGTCTCCATTTTCAGAATGTCTTGTGGTAAGACGAATCTTATTCTCGTTGAACAGCATTTATTTTCGATTTCAAGAATTTTTGTTCTCACTTCCACAAACAAAATTTGACACAGATTCAATCTATTAAAAGTTCCATTACTACATTACAACATCTTTGATTCTTCACTCTGTCCGAATTATGTACTTCTTCTGCACAGTTAACGAACTTTTTCATGCCGTTAACATTCTTTTCATTCTTAAGAATGGTCACCGGACACAAAGCGTTAACTCTGCTTTCACTCCACAGACGTTCCGATGCTGGGGCGGTAACGGAGTTATGGATTTCACGGGGGCAGCGATGGTTACGAAGTTTACAGGGTTTAGGTCGAAGAAGGGTAGGGTTGTAAAGGAATCGGGGAATAGCATTGCTAATTGGAGGGTGCATCACAAACGCAGAAAATGAGTTTGAAAAGGAGGGTTTGTCTCCTGAGCCAATAAGGTTAGAACTCAGTAACAGGAAAGTAGCAGTCAATTTATTGGACGTTTTCTATAAAATCCCCCCCAACCCCCCACTCCCCCACATCCCAACACTGCAGCAGAAACATGAAAGTATAGATTGAGCAGTAGATCTTGCAAAGGTGCATCTGTCACAGAGTTGTTGTTTTGGTTGAGTCCAATTCCCCAATATTGATTAGACACTCCTTGGTGCAAATTGTATGGATGGAGCTGTTTGTGTGACATGTGTCCCGGAAGGATTGCTGACTCAGTCTGTAAATCGGCCGACTGGAGGTAGGGGGGTGTGGGTATATATTAGACTTGCTGCTAGGCAACGCGTCAGGCTAGGTGTCAGACGTCTCGATGGAAGAATATTGCAGTGACAGTAACAACAGCCTCACATTTACCATAACCATGGAGGGGGATAGGAGCAGGGAGTATGGGAAAGTACTTACTTGGAGGAGTGCAAACTAGACGGCTATTAGACAGATGCTGATACTTATAGCCACTTGTAGATTATAACTCGAGAACAATTGTTCTACAGGAAATGTACAAAATAAATGTGAAGGCTGTTGTGGAGTACTTGCTGCCAGTGCTGAATATCTTTTCTCCACTGTGGCAGGCAAGTAAGGGTAAGGTGATTGAACGTTGGACGACAAGAGTAGAGGAGCTTCTCATCGAAAGGATGAGGGAAGTTTACTTAAGTTGGGGAAAGCAGGGATGTGGAACAGCCTCAGAGGATACCATTTTAGCGAAGAAAGAACTCGAAAATGAACTGAGGACAGCTAGGCGATGACATGAAAAAGCCTTGGCTGGAAGGATTAGGGAAAGCTCAAAGGCGTTCTGCACGTACGTGAGGAATAAGAGATTATCCAGACAAACGGTAGGAACGATCATGGATAGTGAAGTGAACTTGTGCTGGAGTCTGAAGAGGTAGGGAAGGCTTGAAATGTGGTTTTTGCTTCAATATTCACTAGAGAGAGGGATATTATTGATCGTGAAACCACCGTGGACCTCGTTGATAGATTTAAACAAAGATATTTCCGAAATGGAAGTGCTGTACATTCTGGGAACCGTCACAATAGATATGTCGCCAGGGCTAGAACAGATATGCCCAAGGTTACTGCAGAATGCGAGGAATGAGATTGCTATCCCTCGAACCATGACCTTTGCATCCTCACTCTCGACGAGACTAGTACCTGCTGAGTGGAGGTAGATGAATGTTGCTCCGCTGTTCAAGAAATTAAATAGGTAGGTCCCGCCGAATTACAGAGCAGTCAGTTTCATGTCTGTGGTAAACAAGTTACTGGAAAGGATTCTGCGAAATATCGTAGATGTATTTTGGAAATACATGGTTGGATAATTTAGTCAACATGGCTTTGTAATGAGTATGGCATGTCTCACAAGCACTATTGAGTTTCTTGAGAACGTGACTTGTCAAGTTGATGAAGGGCGAGCAGAGGAAATTCTGTATATGGTTATCAGTAAGGCACTTGAAAAAGTTCACAACAGTAGGCTTATTCAGAATGTTATGAGGTATGGGATACAGGGAAATTTGGCTGTCTGAGTGCAGAATTTGCTGGCCACAACATGGCAACGTTTGGTCGAAGATGGAAACCCTTCCTCCTTTAGTTGGGTGGCCATTTGAGCGCCGCATGGAGCGGTTATTAAGCCTCTGATCTCTGTGGTTTGATTAGAGAAAAGACTTGGATGAAGAAGTGGAAGGGTGGTTGAGCAAATATGCTGATAAAACGAAGGTTGGCGGTGTTGCACATCGTGTCGAGAGCTGCTGCAAGCAACAACAAATCATTGACAGGCTGCAGAGCTGTGATGAGAAGTGACAGATGGAGTTCACCCTGGAGAAAAGAAAAGCGATTCATGACGAAGGATATTGTAGGTTACAGAGAGTCATAGATCAGCTACAGAGCTAGGCTGAGACGTGGCAAATGGAGTTTAATGGGGACAAGTGTGAAGTGATTCACTTTGGTCGGAGTAACCGGAATGCAAAGTACTGGGCAAATGGTAAGAATCTTGGTAGTGTAGATGAGTAGAGACAACTTAGTGTCCATTTGTATAGATCCTTGAAAGTTGCCACCCAGGTTGACAGGGTTGCTTAGAAGGCATAAAGTGTTTTAGCTTTTATTAATATAGGGATCGAGTTCTGGAACCATGTGGTTATGCTGCAGCTATACAAACTCTGGTGCTTCTATACTTGGAGCATTGTGTACAGTTCTGGTCACCGCATTATAAGAAGGATGTGGAAGCTTTGGAAAGAGTGCAGAGGAGATTTACTAGGATGTTGCCTGGTATGAAGGGAAGGTCTCATGAGAAAAGGCCGAGGGAATTGATTGGCTGTTTTCGTGAGAGAGAAGACGTTTGAGAGGTGATTTAATAGAGACATATTAAATAATCAGAGGGTTAGGTATGGAGGAAAGGGAGAGCCTTTTTCCAAGTATGGTGACGGCGAGCACGAGGGTGCATAGTTTTAAATTGGGGGGTGATAGAGAAAGAACAGATGTCAGAGGTAGTATCTTTACTCAGAGAGTAGTAAGGGTATGGAATGCTTTTCCTGCAATGGTAGTAGATTCGCCAACTTTAAATACATTTAAGTCGTCATTGAACAAGCATATGGACGTACTTGGAATAGTGTAGGTTTGATGGGCTTCAGATTGGTATGACAGGTCGGCGCAAGATCGAGGGCCGAAGGGCCTGTCCTGCGCTGTAATGTTCTATATTCTAATCTGAGGAGCACAGCTCGTGTGCCCATCCTGACACTTTTCTGCAAGCAACAGCCTGTGGCCACATATCCACACTGTATTCTTAACAATGGCCTGTTAACCCATCTCCAATCCATTCCCGTAGCAACTGCCCATGAACCCATGCCTAATCTGTTCCCTGGCCATCGGCCGATGACTCCACACAAAACCCCTCTTCCTTGCATCGGCCTGTTAACATATATCAACTTTCTTCTCCTGGTATTACCTGAAAACCCATGCCCTCACTTTTTCCACAGCAATGGCCAGCGAACCCATTCCCACTCTTGTCAACGAGCAATAGCCTGTCAACCCATCCACGCTTTGTTCTCATAAGAAAAGCCTGTTGATCAGTCCTGATGCTGTTCCGCAAGCTGTGCTCTTTGAAGCAATTCCCACTGTGTTCCCGTAACATTTGCCTGTGATCCAAATGCCTACTCTGCTTTCCTAGCAACAGTCTGAAACCATGCCACTCGGTTCTTGCAGCAACGGCTTGTTAACCCGGGAGGGGATTCACCTTCGCAAAGAGAAGGTGCCAGCAATCCGGAAAGTGTGGAAAAGATAAGTCCCATAGGTCGGATGAGATGTGTCCTCGGATGCTTTGGGAAGACAGGGAGGGAATTGCAGAGCTTTTGGCTTTGATCCTTATGTCGTCATTATCTACATGAATTGTGCCAGAAGACTGGAGAACAGTAAAAGTTGTCTCCTCTGTTCAAGATTGCGAGTAGAGACCACCCCATAAAAAAAGTACAAAGAGCCTTAATTCAGTTGTGGTTAAAGGTTATAAGAGATAGGAAATATAGTTAGCTAGATATGAATAAGTTGATTAGGGATAGTTAATGTGGTTTGTGAAAGGTTGGTCGTGCCTCACAAAACTTATTGAGTTCTTTGAGAAAGTAAGCAAATGGGTGGATGAGGGAAAAGCAACTAATATGATGTGTATGGAATTCAAAAAGTGTGTTTGGGAGATTACCCCACGGTAGGCTATTGCACAAGATACGGAGGCATGGGACTGGGGGTAATTTAACGGTTTGGATTAGACTTTGGCAAACTGAAAGAAGACAGAGGGCGTTGGTTGATGGGTAGCATTAATCCTGGAGTTCAGTTACTCGTGGTGTACTGGAAGGGCCTGTTTTGTATCCACTGCTGCTTGCTACTTTTATAAATGGACTGGATGAGGGCGTAGAAGAAAGGGTCAATGAATTTGAGGAGAATACAAAGGTCATGGATTTGTTGATAGTGACGAAGGATGTTGTCGGATACCAGGAAACATAGATAATGTGCAGAGCTGGGCTGAGAGGTGGCAAATGGAGTTTAATACTGAAAAGTGCGAAGGGATTCACTTTGGAAGGAAAAACGGGAATAAAAATCGCTGGACTAATGATACGATTCTTAGCAGTGTTGATGAGCACAGACATCTCACTGTTCACGTACATAGATCCCTGAAAGTTCCAACACAAGTTGATAGGGTTATTAGGAAGGCGTACAATGTGTTTGTTCTTCTTGGTAGAGGTATTGAGTTTCAGAACCATGAGGTCATGTTGCAGCTGTACAAATTCTGCTGCAGGTGCACTTGGAGTATTGCATCCAGTTCTGGTCACCACAGTTTTTTGAAGGACGTGGAAGCTTTGGAAAGGGGGCAGAACAGATTTACTAGGATTTTGCCTGTATAAAAGGAAGGTCTTACGAGGAAAGACTGAGGGACATAAGGCTGTTTTCGTCAGAGAGACGATGGCTGAGAAGTAACTTAATGGAGACAGGCAAGATAATAAGCGTGTAGATAGGGAGAGCATTTTTCCTAGGATGGTGATGGCTGAAGTCGTTACCTTGCACGCTGACGAAACTTCTGAATACGAATCTTCAAGATTATCGAACAAACTTACTCCCATCAAAACAGAATAATTATATAAGAATATAACAGATTCAGAAAATAGGAACATAATAAAATAAGAGCATAAGACAGTAAGAATAATATAAGGGATCCGAAACTCCGAATAACAGCAAATAAAAGAATAAGAAAATTCACGAATGAACAGTAATGAATAAATGAAAGGGAATATCAAAGGATAAGAGCATAATTTCAAAAAACAGATAAGAAGTCAAATGCATCGTAGAATAAGAAAATAAGAGAATAATAACTAGAGGGAACAAAAACTGAAGAGAATACATAATTAGGCAAATGAGAGTAAGAGAATAAGAACATAACAGAATAATAGCTGAGAAGAACATAAGAATATAATAGAACAATAACATAACAAATTTCAACATATTATAACTTCCCGTCGTTCATAAGCCTCTCGGAAAGAGAGATCACCGTACGATCGAATTTCAGACAGCAATGGAGTGTGAAATGATGGCATCTCATACCAGTGTATTATGCTAAAGCACAGTAGGTTCAGGAATGAGGAAGGAGGTGGCTAAATTAGACAAGGAAACCAAGTTATACGGTGGAATATCTGAGGAACAATGGAGGACTTTAAAAGAGATATTTCACGATGCTCATCGTTAGTATACTCTGGTCTAAAAGAAAGATAACAATTGTACGAAGAGCCAGCCTTCAATAATCAAGGAAATGATGAAAGGGATCTAATTAAATGTCCAGGCTTACAAAGAAGCCAAGAGTAATGGGAAACAGGAAGATGGAGAAAATCAAAAAAGAAGAATAAAGCAAGTAACAAAGAAAGAAAAGCTAGATTATAAATGTAAAACAACATAGAATATATTGGCTGGCTGGAAGAAGACAGAGGGTAGTAGTTGGTGGCAAAGGTTCATCTTGGAGTGCCGTCATTAGCGCTGTTCCACAAGGATCTGTTTTGGGACCATTGCTGTTTGTCATTTTTATAAATGACCTGGAGGAGGGGTTAGAAGGTTGGGTGAGCAAGTTTGCGGATGATACGAAAGTCGGAGGAGTTGTTGACAGTGAGGAAGGATGTGGCAGGTTACAGCGGGATATAGATAAGCTGCAGAACTGGACAGAAAGGTGGCAAATGGAGTTCAATGTAGCTAAGTGTGAGGTGATTCATTTTGGTAAGAGTAATAAAAAGATGGGGTACTGGGCTAACGGTCGGATACTTGGTAGTGTGGATGAGCAGAGGGATCTTGGTGTCCATGTACACAAATCTTTGAAAGTTGCCACCCAGGTAAATAGTGCGGTGAAGAAGGCAGATGGCGTACTGGCTTTTATTGGTAGAGGAATTGAGTTCCGGAGTACTGAGGTCATGTTGCAATTGTATAAGACTCTGGTGCGGCCGCATCTGGAGTATTGTGTGCAGTTTTCGTCGCCATACTATAGGAAGGATGTGGAGGCACTGGAACGGGTGCAGAGGAGGTTTTCCCAGGATGTTGCCTGGTATGGTAGAAAGATCGTATGAGGAAAGGCTGAGACACTTGGGGTTGTTTTCATTGGAGAAAAGAAGGTTTAGGGGTGACTTGATTGAGGTGTATAAGATGATTAGGGGTTTAGATAGGGTCGACAGTGAGAATCGTTTTCCACGTATGGAGTCAGCTATTACAAGGGGGCATAGCTTTAAATTAAGGGTTGGTAGGTATAGGACAGATGTTAGGGGTAAGTTCTTTACTCAGCGAGTCGTGAGTTCATGGAATGCCCTGCCAGTAGCAGTGGTGCACTCTCCCTCATTATGGGCATTTAAGCGGGCATTGGATAGGCATATGGAGGATAGTGGGCTAGTGTAGGTTAGGTGGGCTTGGATCGGTGCAACATCGAGGGCCGAAGGGCCTGTACTGCGCTGTATTCTTCTATTTTCTATGTTCTATAAACAGGTGAAGAAAACTGTTCTTTTTATAAATATTTGAAACTGAAAATGGTTACTGAAGTAAGTGCCGTGCAGGATGACAAAGGTGAAATGATACTGGATCATAATGAAACGGCCGAGGTGTTCAATAACTACTTCGTGTCAGTCTTCACGGTGGAATATATGCATAACTTGCCAAAGAATAACTTAAAGGACACGATGGGCGGTGAGGACTTTAATTCATTTTTTATCATGAAAGATTTTAGTATTGAACAAACTTGAGATTCTAAATATGGCTAAGTTTCCTGATCCTGATGGAATACATTCCAGGGTGCTGAAACAAGTGGTAAAAGGTACAGTAGATGCGTTTGTGATAATTTACCAAAATTCACTGGACTGCTGGCAGGACCTGTCATACTGGAAGACGCCGAATGTCACGCCAATGTCTGAAAAAAAGGTGTAGACAAAAAAGAGGTAACTGTCTGCCACTTACCTTAACATCTGTCGTCGGGAAATTGCTGAAGGATATCATGAAAGAAGAAACAGTGAGACATCTTGTGTAAAGGGTTCCAATCAGACAGACGCAGCATGGATTCAGGAAAGGAGGCTTATGTCTGTTATACTTACTGGAATTCGTTGAGGATGAAGCAAGCACGACAGATGGAGAGGAACAGGTGGATGTGAGACACTTGTATTTGCAGAAGGCCGTCAATAAGGTTGAGAGTCTAGTGCTGCAGGTCAGGCTGCATCTGAGAAATAGGAAATTCGACGTGTCGGGCATAAGCTCTTCATCGTTTTACATAAAAGTTTGAAATACATAGATAACATAGAGGAAGCCAAGGTTATTCCATCGATGGATGAGACTTGGACTAAGGGACATGCCCTCAAGAATAGGGGGCTCAGGTTTAGACAGATATGTGGAGGACGCGCTTTCGTCAGAGAGTTCAGAATATATGAATCGTCTGTTGCTATAATGTAGTAGAGGCACCTTCATGAAATATATTCAAGACAGAGTTTCAATTATATTGCATGATCGGGCAATTAAGGATTATGGGGATTATGCAGGTACAAGGAACTCCGACGATGGATAAATCAGCCATGATCTTAATGAATGGCAGAACAGGCTCGACGGGCTAATAGGCCTACTCTTGCTAGCATTACTGTGAATCTATGAAGCTAATTAACTATGAATTAAACAAGAAGGGAATAAGAGAACAAAAACGTAATGCAACAAAAACGTTAGAGTATAAGAAAATGAAATCATAAGACTTAGAAAATAAGAGAATGGAAATGAAAAGGAGACTGCGAACATCAGAAAAGAAGAACAGAAAAGAATGAGCATGTTAGAGAATAAGAACGTAAGATAACAATAGATTCGAATAAGCGAATGAATACTTCAGAGATAATCAACGTCAGAGAATTTCAAGGCAGATGAGCCAGAGAATGAGAATGTAAAACTGTAAGAAAAAAAGAGAATAACAGAATACCAACATTAGACAAGAGAATAGGAGCATAATAAAATTACACCATGACAGTGTAAAAAGAGAAGAGAGTAAGAACATCAAGACATCAGTGTTCGATAAGAGATTTAAAACGTGAGAATAAAATAACAGAACAGAATAAGAACATAAGAGAATAAGCACATAAGACAGAAAGCTGGTCGAAATACTGTTACAGTTCAAGATACTTCACCAGAAACTCCTCGTGTAAGTACTCCACAGGGCCCTAGTGTCCGGACAGGCGATAATGGTGCAAGCATCTTATGATTTACAGTGATTGGTAATAAAAAGTACATGCTTGTCCGAGGATCAAGAGAGATGAACCCCAACTTGACCAGCCTTGGACGCGCTCCAAAGTCCTTAGCATGATTCAAAACTGATCTGCTCCAGTAATCAACAGTATTTTTCAACTGGCGAGTACAAATCTGCAGTGATTATAATTGCGTGCCTCAGGATTTCCAAACATTAATGAATGTATTCGAGGCGACATTTTTGGTGATCATTAAAGACTCCAGTATACTTCCCCGGCCATGGATTAAAGCAGAAGCACAGACAATGTGGCGTGAAAATATTGTTGGAATTGAAACCCCCTAATTTTGACTGTTCTGAAATGTGAATGTTTCATTCCCCTTACGAAAAAGGAAGGAACAGATGCTTAAAAAACTGGAATAGAACGAAAGTTACCAGAGAGGGAAAGATACCGTCTCTGCACTGAGGCACTGAAGCTTGCAGAAAGATAAACATTTTGTGGTTTGTTTTGAATGAACATTTGCTTGTTGGTGATTGAATGTTTATGTTTTGCAGCCTAGAGCTCGAGGTCTGAGAATGTGCTTCTCACAGATCATGTCTGCAGTACTGCCAATTTCTAAATCGCCTAAGAATTTCTGTTCACAAATGGGGGGAGCAGTGATCATCTATTGAGATGGCAAGAATGAGATCATGCCACCATCCAAATTACACGTAAAACTGAATATGCCCAACAACCTCGCAATCCATGCACCCCGTGTGCCAACACTGAAGAGGTTGATTGAGACTACCTACTCATTGGGGATGGAACCAAACTCAGGGTTCGACCAGCAGCCACTATTGAGCAACCCATTCCAGACAGGACCCGAGAAAACGGAACAGCGGGCCCAAGTACAAACCCCAGGGCAAATGGCAGGCCATTGCTTTTACTTCGAAAATGTGGCCACTGAGGAGCGAAGAGTCCTTGTGGCTGCATTGGTGCTAACGCCAGGACCAACATGCTTGCATCCTAGCCAAAAGAAAATTTGCCAAACTGCTGACTGACTCTCGTTGAGCTTGGTGTGTCCCACCATTACGGAGCCTTGTTGAAGCATCCTGCCTATTTTAGCTGATTATGAGCATAGATGTACACACTTGGGCAAGGGGGGTTTCACTTGTCCGCAAATTGATATTGTAGAATTACATCTAGTACATTGTTGCAAATCTTGTCGATTAATAACAAATGTATTTAGTTGATGAATGGGAACCTTTCAATGTCTGATATTACTTCCACAGCAGTCGTGAACAATTAAGAAATATCTGTACAAGTTAACCCAAACTCTTCAAAGTTCACATTCACAGATACACCGAGTCGGAGCCTTAGGGCCGGGGAAATTCGGAGCAGAGGCGACAAGGCGAGCTATCTGCACATTAGTTAAAATCAAAGCAATATTCGAGTGAATTACAAAAGTCGTTACAAGACAATACCGCCTCAAAGGGAGCCCTGCTCCCGTTGGGACTTGTGGAGTTGTGTGGTTCTACAGCAGCGCCCTCGGTCAAGGATTTATTCCCCTTGTTTTTGTTTACTTCTCACGGTTCTTGATAGCTCCATTAAGCAGGGTTGTGGATGTTTTGTTTCTCTGCTGCTGCCCTCTGTCCCATTATAAAGGCAGCTGATCAGCATCCCTCTGGTTGGCAAAGGCACTGAGCCCCAGACTCCAGACCTGCGAGCACTGATCTTCTTATTCTGATGACTATCTGCCCGATTCTGAGCCTCCCTGTCCAGGCAATCTCCTGGCTCTGATTACATTCCGCCTTTTACTGAAGCTCCTGGCCTGCTTAACTGATTATGAAAAGAATAAAAAAGTATTTGTGGAAGACAGTTTGCTGTTAAAGACTTCCCCACCGGTGAAGCAACCAGTTCGCTGAAATGCCACTCGCCCCGCAGAATGTTAGTCCTTGGCATGTAGCTTTAAGAAGCTGTCTTACATCCTCTCGTACATAGCTTAGTTCCTCTCTCACGAGAAGGTAATGCTGAAGTGTAGCGTTTCTGTTCAAGGCGCCTCGGTCGCCTGCTTAATGTTTCCCATTGTGATGTATTATTCTACCATGTAGCTCAGTTGTTCAAGTGGTCAAAACCCCGCCAATTAATTTGCAATGTTCCTCTAATAAAGAATATCTTTCATAACTTTGTTATTGATTTTTGTAAACAGAATTGTAGTTGGTAACTTTCATTCCTGTTCACTTCTGGAATGCATAGCATCAATTAGAGCTCACTGCGGGAGCTGGGCCCTGATTTGGGACCATCTTGTAACCATCCTGCCAATATTTATTTTACGATCAGCCTGTAGCTCCGCCAGAGCTTTTCTACCATGTAACCCTTTCACTTGCTCCTGTACTTTGGTGCCGACCGAGCCACTGTTAGAACGAAGAGGCTTCTCATGATGCACCGCGTAATAACCTGGTTAAGGCTTGAAGTCTGCCTCTCGAGATTTTCTTCAACAGAAAGGGACAACGCATAACTGACAAAACGATAAACCAGTCAGTTTGTCATCGTAGTTAGAAAACTGATGGCGGACCTAACACGGGAAAAGAGAAATACACAGTTAGAGAAAACTAAAATAATTCCAGACAGTTAACATGGCATTGGGAAAGGCAGTTCATGGGCAGCATGGTGACACAATGGTTAGCCCTGTTGCCTCACAGCGCCAGAGGGCCGCGTTCGATTCCCGCCTCAGGCATCTGTCTGTGTGGAGTTTGCATATTCTCCCCGTGTCTGCGTGGGCTTCCTCCGGGTGCTCCAGTTTCCTCCCACTGTCCAAAAATGTGCAGGTTCGGTTATTTTGCCATGCTAAATTGCCCGTAGTGCTAGTTGAAGGGGTAAATGTCTGGGAATGGGTCTGGGTGGGTTGCTGTTCGGAGGGTTGGTGTGGACTTGTTGGACCGAAGGGCCTGTTGCCACACTGTAAGTAATATCTGAAAAAGTTGGTTCATTTCATTGACGAGGTGACCCA